>NC_081204.1:30652633-30925133 GCF_902713425.1 Acipenser ruthenus | reverse complement strand
TATTTAGGGCGTCTAATTTTCCAGTGAAATTTTCATCCAAATTTGGGTGAATGCTTTTTTAAAAATCGGGTAGAATTATTTAATTAAAAATCGGGTGAAACCGGGTGGATTTTTATATATATATAATCAAGAAAGAATAAATATTCGGGTAGAAATCTGGTTTTATTTAGAAAGCTTAAGCACAAAGTGTTGACAACAAAGTTGTCATCAACAGTTTAAATCCCAAACGTATGTATATTTCCACACATTGGGGTATGCAAACTGTTGACAACATCTATCTCTCTCCCATCTCTCTCTTTATCTCTCTCTCTCTCACACACACTGTATATGGAGGCATTTTCCGTTCCAATCAAGTTTTATTTTGTAGTGGAGCTGCATGTAGAATTGCACACAGAACATACGGGAAAACTAAACAACTTTACTCCGTGCCGTTTTACAAAGAGAAACGATCGACCTACATCTAAAGGAAGAAAAGTGTGCAAAAAAAGAGAAAAACCTTAAAGCTATATTGCTGTAATTTTGAAAACTCTAATACATATAACGCGAAGATCAGACGCCCTAGTGATCTTTCATTTGAATTCATACTGTGTAAATGTACAGTGCTCTTCAATGTGAGCAGTTACAATGCAGTTGTCATGCAGGGTATCAACAGCATTACTGTGCTGTGCTGTATGCCACTATACTGCAGACGATTGTGTTTAAATACAGATAGCTTCCCAGATGTACTTGCAGTAAGGATTGCATTACCTACCAGTGCAAACCATCGCCTCTCTAGCCTTCCACACACACTCGCTGTGCACCTGTCTGGGTGTGTCGAGCAGCTGTGGTTACAACTGTTGTTACGCATGTAAATATGTTAAATATCAGGTGTGCTTTTAGCAGAACTAACCCTGGGAAAATCATATCCCTAATTGTATTGTGTGATTCATCAGTAACCCACCACTCAACTTGTAAACAATAGGGAGGCGTGGTAAAGCATATTAATAAACATAGGACATAACCATGAGAAAAGTATGGAAAATACTGTGGATGACTTTTATAAGCGATCATTGAAAAATAAATAGTTAATTATATATATAGCATTTTAAAAAAACAGAACAAATAATAAATGACGGGATTGATAAACTAATAAATAAAACAAGGCCTTATGAAGGAAGGCTGCGCATTGTGGAATGGAACGCGTCAAACATGAATAGTAATTTATATCTTAGGAATATCAGTGTGAAATTTAAAAAGCACTGAATACTCGTCAATAAATAAAATACAAGTGAATTAATAAAATAAAGCAGTTGTGTTTATTCATTAATGCATTTAGAAAATTGGTTGCGCTTTGTTTTAAGCGTCGCATTGGATAACACGCTCAGCGGGGTGTTTTTTCAGCATTTCCTATTTTTAAAACGCGGAGTCATTTCATCAGTGAAACAAATTCTAGTGATTCCTCTTCGCAACAAGTTGAGATTCAGCAACGTGTGAACGAACTAGAGCTGGCCCGGGTCTTCCGGTTGCATGTGGTAGTCTTTTACCAGGCATGTAATTACAGGACCATCGTCATGCCCAGAACAGAGATGACCTAACGCTGCGATGTCTGTTTTTCAGACCAGCTCTACACTGCTGCTGCTGTCATGATTGTTACCTCATCGAAATGCTGTTATTGTTTCCAAGGAATAAAAGAAAAGAAAGGATGTGTTATACGAGACTAAAACCTCTCTCTCAGTTTTTTTTTTTTTTGGATAGCTGATTATTTAGGTCAGCGATTTAAAACTGCAATTATTGAATGAATTTGACATTTGCACAGGTGATGCGTAACTGTGGTGGCGCGTTGTGTTTAAACGGAAAAGCTTTGCCTCGCAGGCAGGGCGCAGTGATGATCGAGTGGAAGGAAGGCACGCCGGTCAGGCCAGAACCTGCCACTCGAGCGAGCGAGCTATTCAGGGTGTGTGTGTGCGTGGGCGGCAGAAGCTCTCTGTAAGAGTAGCGTGTTTTGCGGCTAAATAAAACACAAAGAAACGCGTTAGACCGCTGCAGTAATCGGTATCGTTTGAACGAATAAACACGCAGTACACCCCCCTCGGTCACGATTTTTAATTTACATTTTTAGAAATGTTTAAAACAGTTTGTGTGAACTCTATGGAGTTTGAGAAGTTGCCCTGCCAAAACTTTGAAAAAAACACGTAGGCCTATGCATTGTTTAATAGATACATAGATGGTAAACTTTGTGATACAATTATGTACGCGGTGACTGAAAGAGATATATACACCCCTCCAAGTAAAACAAAACTCCACAAACATGCACAATTGAATATGAATTGATTGTACTGGTTCATTTCGCTTTGCTAGTGACGGATGCAAGGGATGTGATGGACATGATACTGCACTGCCACTGTATTAGGTGGCCCATGCAGTTATTAAGGCATAGGTCCCACACTACACTGATAATGTACTGCAGAAGGGTTGTACTGTTTAGTGAAAGAGTTTAAAAACAGAATCCAATTTGAAGCTGCTGGTCTGGGTGTGACTCTGTTGTGTTGGTTATCGACAGTCCACTGGGATCCTCTGGTCCCATCAGAAGCTTGCCAGTGCATCTTCGTAATCAGCCCCAGACTGGAGACCAGTAGAGCAGCTGCTGCCTGGCTCTCCTCCAGGGACCAGAGACTCAGAGTCGCTTACAGCTTGTAAACGGAATTAATCCGGCGCTCACTGGAGACATTGATTAGACTGGGAGGGGATAAAAAAAAAACAACGCCAACTGAACGGTACGTGTTCCTGTGACATGCACTCACACCAGCACTCTTCAAACTCAAATTCAAATTAAACAGGGGGGTGACAGCTACTCACATGGTAAGTTATAGTTACAGCTGTAACCAATAGGCTACACTCCCTCCCAGTCTCTCAGCTCTAACCACTAGGGACACACAGCCTCCCAGTCCCTCAGCTTTAACTGCTAGGGACACACAGCCTCCCAGTCCCTCAGCTTTAACTGCTAGGAACACACAGCCTCCCAGTCTCTCAGCTCTAACCACTAGGGACACACAGCCTCCCAGTCCCTCAGCTTTAACCGCTAGGGACACACAGCCTCCCAGTCCCTCAGCTTTAACCACTAGGCTACACTTACCCCAGTCCCTTCAATTTTATCAACAGGAAATACAATCCCTCAGCTCATTTGAGGCTAGATTTACTAAAGCCTCCACCATTCCTGTGGAAAAAATAAAAACGACTTTCTAGTTTTCAAACACAAGCAGGTTAGAAAGAAGACGGGACACACCTGTTAAAAGGGGTTTGTTTTAAAGGTGGGCAGCGTTTTACTCTCATGGCAGGCGCAGGAGGAGCGAGCTGTTCACTCTGCGTGACCTTTTCGGGAACAAAAAAAAAAAAAAAAAAGGAAGAAAACAGAAGGTGCAATTGCAGGTAAGTGGGGGGGGGGGGGAGCAGCCGGCTGGGTTTGCTCAGCTGCGAGGTATTCCACTCTCCGCCCTGTAACTAAAGCCGACAGGGAGCTCTACAGACTGAGCCACCGCTGCGCTGCGCTGTTCGGGGTACGGGCTGTATTTGCACAGGGGTGAGGGGCGGGGGACCAGAAAGTCCGGTTTCTCCAGAGCAGGCAGCCCAGTCCCTGCTTGGTTATTGTGTCTGCCGCAGGAGAAGCGATTAAGGATTGTATTTGAACCCTGTCTAGCCTGGCAGTGGGTGTGATGAAAACAAAGAAATATCAGGGTGAACTTTGGGCTACTCTTAAGGAAAGAATAAGCTACACAAATACAATGACTTAAAATAATACAGTGAAATGCTCTTGTTTGAAAAGGCCGGGGTGGGGAGGGGTAGCATTGAAATGCTTTGCGGCTACAAGAACAACACGATTGAACTCGGGCCAGCCAGCCAGCGCGCGGGTTAACAACGGACTGGGTGTGCCGTCTCAGGAGATAGCAGGATTAGCTCAGGGCCAAAAGCGTACAGGTTACACTACAGTAAAAATTCACATTCAGTGTGGACCATAGCTGTGTACCTGCTGTCTACATGTTTCTCTGAATCAGTTTATTTTAATATCAATGCATCAAACATTAGAGGTCTTTCACCCAAATCTTGTTCAACAACAAGAAGAATGAAAAAAAAAACCCACAAAACACAAGCAATATAATCCCATGCAATAATCAAAATAACTATACATTCACAGAGGAAATCAGTTTCAAACAAGCATTTTAGGGAGTGATAAAGTGTAGCCAGGCATTTTAATAGCATGGCAAAGCTCATGGTAAAAACAGGCCACTGGGGAATCATAGTAAAAATATACTGTAATAAAATCTATTCAAGCATCGAGGATGATAAACAGATTGCGGAGTTTAGTACAAAGTGACTTAGTGACTTCAAAATGTAATTGAGATTCAAATAACAGTGGGCAGTGCATCTACACAGCATTAAACGTCTTATTGTGTGTCAGTGTCATGTTCACACATGGTAATGCTCTATCAATCTACTAAAACAGGGTCTTCTAATATTCAACCCCGAAACTGAACTGTTGCCAGCAGAGTGTAATACAAAAGGCTGTGGGCAATCCTAAACACTGGCAAATATTTAGAGTTGAGCACAGTGAAGAAAGGTGAGAGTACAGAAATGTGCAGAACAGCGTGCTAAAGTGTGTGGTTTTGCAAGGATCGCACACACGTGGAAACAGGCACTCAACACTTTGCTAATGGCAGGCTTTTGTTAAGTGAAAACAGTTTATGTAGCACAAGCAAAACACAATAAAGATCCCGTTATTTGAATTTCTATTGTCTATTTTTAGTTTTGTAGGGGGGGGTGGAGGGGTTGCATTTTGCACCGTTGCAAAAGCAGAGTAAAGCTCAGCCCAGTGTTTAGCATACTGGATGCACGTCGGGCAGATTTGGAACCTGCTGAGCGGTGGTTTGGTTGAAGCGGCCGCGCTGAATGCTAACTAAAGAGTGAGGCTGTCGTTGGGCATTGGCTGTTAACGATGATGTAATCAGGATGCCTTTAATGACCAGACAATGGCTGTCTCCGGGCGGAACTCAACAGAGCATTCCAAACACTGCATCCAGGCCCAGCTCCATCTCTCTCGCCCGCTGCCAGGCCCCTGCGCTGACTCACTGACCACCCTTTGTGATCACAAGCCTTTCTTTCAACACAAGATCTAACACCCGTTTACCCACCTTATGAAACTTTACCACTTCATGCTTGCAGTTTACTTTACACTGTAATCTGCATTCACTGTGCTTTACTGCGGTTTTCACAAGGCTTTGCTGTGCGTGCAGGGGATCTACCATGCTTGCTATGCTATGCTTTCACTAGGCTTTTGTATAAGAAGAATAGGCAATAAGAAGAAATACGACTCTTGCATTCCTTGGTGTGTATTGCAGAGCCTCAGTGGGGGGAGCGGGCTGGGGGGGGGGGGGGCAACTGTTTGAAGAGCAATATAATGCATTATAAAATCACTGCACTGTGGAAGTTCCTGAGTGCTAATCAGAGAGAAAGGCAGCCCCAGCCCCAGCTGAGCTCCTCTGCCTCTCTCCCTGCTTAGCATTTGCAAGGGAAAGAGCCCGGGATCAATCTAATACAAGAGCGGGATCCTCTGAACTGAATGGAAACTCAGCAGAACTGATCCCTGCTCTCACTGCGAACTCTCCTGGACTGCAGCTAATCTTCTAATGCAGAATATTGTGCAGGGAAATGTAACCCAAGCTGCAGAGATACTACTTCAAATTCAGCACTGAGAGTTGGAGAGGGCGTACGTAAAAGTTAGTTCATGTGTAATTTGTTGCATTTACAATACAGACAACAGAAAATAAATAGAGTACAAACTCTCTCTCCCTCTCTGTCTGTCCCCCTCTCTTCTTCTTCTTCTTCTTCTCTCTCTCTCTCTCTCTCTCTCTCTCTCTCACTCACACACACAGGTTGCAGTCCTCTTTCACCTGGGGAGGGAACCTCAGCACTGTAATTACACAGGGATGGGGAACAGCTTAACACAGTGGTCCTTGTGTAAGCTGGGAAATGGGGCCCTGTCAGATTGGTCACAGCTTATTTAATTACACAAATGAAGAAGTAACGAGCCAGCAGCTTCTCTGTGCCACCTCTCCGCAGGGCAGGTGGAGGGGAAAGCGGTTTCCTGATTGCCTCTGGCCTCGGCTCGCTGGCCCCCAGGGGGAAGAGAAGTAAATCAGTGCAGATCTTTTGTCTCAGTACAGCTTCCCTTTTTCTTTTTGTTTAACCTCAGGAGCAGTCTTCCCTCCTCCGAGTGCCTTCCAGCACTGCTTACTGCTCCGGAGTTCAGCACCAGGTCAGCAAGGGCACCTCTCCACAGAGGGGTAAACTAAATGAAACGGAGTGGCCAAGGTCATGTATGGGATAGGCACTGTGCTCTAGTGGTTAGAGCTGAGGAGTTGGGAGGCAGTGTGGTCTAGTGGTTAGAGCTGAGGAGCTGGGAGGCAGTGTGGTCTAGTGGTTAGAGCTGAGGAGCTGGGAGGCAGTGTGGTCTAGTGGTTAGAGCTGAGGGACTGGGAGGCAGTGTGGTCTAGTGGTTAGGGCTGAGGGGCTCGGAGGTGGTCTAGTTGTTGTTTTTGTTTTTGTCCTGCAACGTTAACAGGATTGCCTTCAGAAAAGAGAGACTCTGACGGAATCTGTTTTATCCAATTCTGTGCCACGGAATGCTCAGGGTGACTAGCAGGTGCCATTAATGAGACCTGTGCTCCAGGGCTCTCTCTCTGCTTAATGAGACCTGTGCTCCAGGGCTCTCTCTCTCTGCTTAATCTCACAGCCGTGTGTCCAGGTGGTGTAGTCAAAATAATCTGACACAGACATCTTACTGCTTGTCTGGAATTCCTCCTGGGAAACTACTTGACAGGGAAAGTAGGTGAAGCTGCACCAGCTACAGAACCAATCATTTCACAAGATCAAACTTTCAGCAGACAAACGTTTGGCCTAGTTTAAGAAGGCAGGACTTTAGATGGATATATTTGTCTACTTGACTTGGTTCGATGTTTACTTTATATTTTTGATTGAGTGTTTTGAAGTTTGATGATCTAGAAAGTTCTGTATCCATTGTGTATAATTGTTCTAGGTGATTAAAGAAAAAAGCAATATGGTAGACCACAGTGCAAGCAAAAAGCATACCAGTATATTAAAATGATAGACTTCTCACAATCTCTTACTTGTTTGGAGATCGGTAAACTTTTATAGAGCTCTCATATCTTCAGAATGAGTTCTAGCCAGCACACACACACACACAGACACACACACACACACACACACACACACACACACACACATAATCATACAAGGTAACCTGCTGTGCCCCAGGTGTGTTGAGGACAATGGTTGGGATGCTAGCTATCCCCTCCTCTGAACACATGAGAGACCAGACAACTGGTAGATCCTCATTACCTCCCTAATGGGTTCCTGTGTAAACAGAGCCTGGCCACAGTTATGTACCCCTTAACACTCACCTCACACTTCATCCTTTCTGCAAGTGAATTCACTTCCCTCCTACAGTAGTTTCTTTAGATTTACCAGAAGGCCACACCACATCCCAGTCCCTCAACTATAACAACTAGGCCACACTGCCTCCAAGTCCCACTGCGCCAACCTCTAAGCCACACTTTCTACCAGTCCCTCAGCAGCTACTGTATAATCAACAGACCACACTGCTAGGCCCTCATCTCTAACCATTATTATTTGTTTATTTAGCAGATGCCTTAATCCAAGGCGACTTACAGAGACTTCACAAGTCACTCAATTCTAACCCCTAGTCCACACAGCTCCAATGACTTACCTCTGAGCCAGGTGTATGCCTTGTTTAAAGCCCGAGGAGGCGGGGAGGTCCGGAGTATCCCAGGTGCCTCTCTGGGTGTTGTTTTGCTGCTTGCTGGGAGAGGAGAGGGGGTGTGTCTGTGTGTTCAGGGAGATTTCACTTGTCATTGTCTGAATTCCTCAAAAGAAAACCCTTCCTAAAACCTTCACAGATAAGTGCTTTTTGTTTTTACAGGAAAGCTTTTTTTAGCAAAGCCGTGGAAGTATGATCTCAGGGTATTAGGGAAAAGAAAAGAAAATCAACAAATCAGGCGTTTGAACCTGATGGAGGCTCATCGAGAACTGTACAGAGACACTCAAAACAAAACAACTAAAGAAATCGGGACTTCAGCAAAGTTCAGCAGAAGAGAAAGTTTTGTGTGTTTGATATCACATCTTTATCCACTTAAAATGAGTCATTGTAAAAGTGTTTATATATTTGCTTTACTAAGAACGCAGAGCTGTGGCATTGTGGCTAGCGTACAGCAGCAGCGTAATGCTTAATGCTGTTAATAAACACCACTTGAAAGTTCCTAAAGACAAACACACTGATGATTCAGCTCAATTAACCTTTTTATTATCTGGTGGAATATAATTAGAACTGTATGAAGAGAGCAAGTAAATGAAACATTATTTTATACAGGTGGTAAGAGTTTGTGGAGACATGTATTCATATAGATCCCATGCAGGGTGAAGCACGCTGTTCTAAATGATGATGTATTGCTAAACAGATCTAAGGAAAGTAATTCTCTCTGAATTCAATTCTCTCAGTAATTCAGAAGACCTCATTCACGGAATAACCACCGCACCGCTGGAACGCTCATGTAGTATATATATATTTTCTTTAAAGTTTGCTCCAGATATGAGGCTTTCTGGAGAAGCTTAAAGCTGCTATTACTAACCACTAGAACCTTTGAGATATGCATCTCCCTTCCAAGGGGGTCCTGGCAAGACATTATACAAGCCATGGCAAATGTAGACTAATCATTCAAACAGGACAAAACGTTTAAACCCATCACAAATACAGTAATGCAAAAGAAAAAAAAACGGAATAATTCTAATTTACATGATCCTGGACATAGTCAGTATTTACAGGATTTGCAATCCTGGTCAGATTGAAAATAAATATTTCTGAGTGATTTTAAAAAGGTATTGTGAGGAGGCTGTTTTTATGTTCGAATGGCAATGAGTTCCAAAGATGAGATGCCTGACATACAAACGCACGCTGGCCCGTGTTAGATCTCAATTCAGGGATTTTAAAAGTAGGCACATCATTTGAGCTTCGGGCACAGGTAGAGTTGCGTGTCTCTACATCAGGGAGGGAAAGAGTTTCCTGGGTTATCAGTTTCAGTGCCCAGGGCAGTGAGGTGCAGCAGCCCCCTGTGTGATATTAAACCTTTCTCAGTTTGTTGTTAGAGGCTTTGCGTGCTCCGTTCATTACCAGGTGCTGGATTAGAGCAGCGAAGTTGAGGGTGCTCACAAGGACAATAGCCTCCACACCATACGCATCTGGCAGCTAGCTTCTGATAGCCAGCCCATGATGTCACCACCAAGCCACCCCTGTGAGCCTTAATCTGCCGGCTTTACCTCCGAGTGCCGGGGCTGCTGGGACAGGCAGGGGCACAGTGGAACAGGGAGTGGCAAGCTCACATGCAGTGTGCTGTGCAATGAAGCTTCAGGGGAAAAGCTTGCACCACATGTTGCAAACAGAATTTGCTTATTTAAGTTCTCTGATTAAGAAACTTGCTGTTGTCTTCTTCTCTTAGTTTAAGTTATAAAAGTTTTGTCATTTTCTTATGCGTATCATTTCAATGCAACTGTATGAATACACTGCTTTCTGTAGCGTAACCATGGATCATACAGTAACCGCACTGATCTTTGATTTGCCACATGATTGCTTCAACGATATAAGGATATTATTTTAAACACAATTCGACTGTTATTACAGTGTTTATAAGCATGTGTAACTAAGGCATTTACAAGAGAAAACATAATCGCTTCATGCTCCTCTTTTTGCTCAGTTTGGTTGCTATCTGCTAGCGCTGCAGAAGTGTAAGCATGACTCATATAATGAAACTTCGAACACTGTTTCAATCATGAAACGCTTCCGAAAACAACAGTATGGGTTTACTCCTGAATTACAAGATCATTTCTCTTTGTTTTTTTTTTTTCCATGTGTTGTTTTCTGTGTGGTTAAGGCCTATGTAGCCACACATGTTCACTTTATCCAGAGGCAACGGTTTCAACAGCTACCTCCTTTTCAGGGAGCATCTGCACCTAAACCTAATCCTATCCGGAAATGATAACCTTTCATTGATGCCAAACATTCAAGTCAGATTGGAGGGTTGGCACTGGAAGGATCACTGACCTGCTTCGTAGCCTTGTCACTTGGGAAGAAAGTTGCTGGCAATGTGAGCCATCCTCCCCGCAAGTCTGTCAGACCCTTATAAAAGTACACCAGGGTATAGTAACTTGGCACTTTGCCTTGCCTTTCACATACTACTATGCATGCTCTACCATGTGCTTCAGTTACCACACTTCTCTGCGATATATTTTGTTTGTTTGTTTGTTTTTTTTTTTTTTATATATCCTTCTTGTTTAGCACTTCCTGATTACTGACAGTCCCCCCCCCCGCCCGGACTGTCAGTCAGGAGCTGTGATCTCTATGGCCTACACTGGGGGGTTGGAGGGGATCAATTTAGCCCCCCCTCCCAGTGGACCCCCCCCCCAACGCTACTGTCTTTGTGTGAGCTGAGCCAGCACCACCCCCTTTTGTCACCGGCCTTTCCACTTTATTTAGCACACACAATGAACGCTCAGTGTGCAATGGCCTGACATTGCAATCTGCATGAGAGCGAGCGAGAGAGAGTGACAGTGACGGGATGGGGGGGGGCACGTGAGTGACCCCTACCTGCGCACTCCACCCCAGAAACAACTGCAGTGAAAGTATAGAGCAGTAGTAATGGTACTCATATTACATACATTCATATATATTCCAAACTTCCTTGGATCTAGGAAAGCCACCTCATGACATCAGCCACCCTGATTGAGGACCCCCCCCCCCCCCCCCCCAATGAATCCATCGAAATGTGAAACTTTCTTCACCTCTCAACCACCCTCTTTAATAAGGTACTCTTAGGGCAATGGAAAGGTACATTATAAATGAGGGTACTTGCTGTTTCTGTATGTGCTGCAGCCCCTCTAAAACCCTCCTAAAACGACCCCAGTGTAGTGCTGCTCTCGTATAAAGTACACCGCAACGTATCTTTAACATACCTGTTTGTTTAGTATGGAGAGGGCAGCTTTAGGCTCAGATTATGGCTGAGATTTTTAAACCTTGTGATCTGTGACTAAGCCTGGCGGACTGTTTAATAGTGCGCTTTGGGTTGTCAGAATAGCCTATTAAACTAAGCACATGGGATCAATGAAGCATCTATTCCCCTGGGCTCATACTTACCTGCTGTCTCAGAGTTCTCATCAGAGGCGTGATGTGGATGTGGAGTCATTTCTAGTGGCTGCAGACTAAAACAACTGTCCGAACAAACACTGAGCTTTAATAAATCCACCTTCTTTAAGGCCTAGACAGTTTAAACTAACATTAGTCCTGTGCAAGCTTTGTTTTTTTGGCTGTTCCTTCATATAAAAGGTACTGTTATGACGGCCCAGTAGCAGACTCCTGGACGGATCCCAAGCTTCCCTCTTTGTATTCATTCATTCGTTTTGCTTTACAGCAAGTGATAGTGTGGGGTCTGTTTGGGGAAGATGTGTGTCATGTTCTACCACAGTCAGTGTGTTCTGCTTTGACAGCGCATATGATTGGTTGATGTTCCGGCATGCTCTCAGCTTGTTCAAGGTGTTTTTTTTAATTCTTCTGTGCCTCACCCTGCCTGCGTGCTTTGCTTGCTTCCTCAGTGTTGACAGGACTTCTTTTAAAATGAGATGGAAACTGTACATCAAGGCAAGCACTCCCCTCCAGGTCCTACACAGCACAATACAGACAATTCCATTTGAGTTCAACGTTTATTCACTCAAGATGAAGCATTTTGCATTTTTATTTTATTTATTTATTTATTTCTTAGCAGGCGCCCTTATCCAGGACGACTTACAATTATTACAAGATATCACATTATACATTATTTCACACTATACAGATATCACATTATTTTACATACAATTACCCATTTATACAGTTGGGTTTTTACTGGAGCAATCTAGGTAAAGTACCTTGCTCAAGGGTACAACAGCAGTGTCCCCCACTGGGGATTGAACCCACAACCCTCCGGTCAAGAGTCCAGAGCCCTAACCACTACTCCACACTGCTGCCCATGAAGTGTTGCCCCCAATCCTGGCCTATACTGTGTATAGTATTAGTGTTATTAGTGTTATTAGTGTTAGTGTTCTGGAATGCCATCTAAACTGTTTATTTGTTACTTACATATATAAAATTAAAAATCTACTTTTAAGTTCCGATATTAATTTTATTTACCGTATTCCCATATATAATGTTCTTGACTTTACTGTGCACTTTGGATATTGCAGTAACTTTTCGTGGATATTTTACTGTGTGAGTTTCACTAAGATAGCATGTTACAGTCAGGTGTGTGGATATGTGCTTCCTGAGCCTGCTCAGCACTAATACTGTCATTCACAATGCTTTCTGCAGTGCGCCGCTAATGCACACACTACACATGGGGATCTTACTCATATTATTAAAGGCTTGTTTGTCTGATAAGCCAGGTTTAACTCTTTAGTCACTGAACTCTTTCAGCCCCCCCTTCCAAACACACACATTTAGGCACGCACAGTGAGAGGATTTTTTTTTTTTTTTTTAATCTTCCTGTGCGCTTTGGGGGAGATTTAAATAATCAGAGATCTTTTGTGTGACACTGTTTGAAGCCGCATTAATACAAGCGAAATACTCTCCTCTTCCATAACTCCAGGATAGAACGGGGGGAGAGGGGAGAGGGGGGGGGAGGGAGGGAGGGCTAAGCCTTGCAGGACAATCAGTAACTCTCATCATTCTGTTTGAACCACTCCAAAGTTTGACACATTTCTCACTGATTTTAAAGTTTGTGATTTTAAAGTTTGAGTTTGACTGAACTGTTCAGGTTGCACCGGTTCAAAGTTTGCTCTTGTTTTATTTCCACAAGGAGAAACTCAATGAAAGTACCAAGAAGCAACTCAGCCATGGGTGCCCCTCATAACAGTATATCATAGTAAAAGCAGAGCAAAGCGTAATAGCATGGTAAAGCATAGGTAAGCATTGTAAAGAATAACAAGGCCTGATCAAGTACATCATTAGATATGGTAAACCAGGGTGAACTCTGGGAAACGCATAGTATAGCCATGGGAAATGCATGAGGGGAAAACTGCACAAATACGAGGGTAAACTTTCACAAGGGTGGAAGCAGTTAAACAAACGCGTCTTTGCAACTTTGCATTGAAGATGATGTAATCTGTCAGTTAATACAACATGTGTTTACAGTAGCAGCATGCAGGGTTGCCTTTGTTAGTTTGCACATCTTACTTTAAGTTTCTGACAGACCAGGCTGGTTTGGATATGTGCTGGAGTGGGGTGGGGGCCAATATTTCACACTATAGTGACATCTTAAAGCAGTTTCTGGTTCTGCATTAGGCTGGGTGCACTCTCTCTCTCTCTCTCTCTCTCTCTCTGAAAGGAACTCTGAAATGTATGCAAATACCCCTAGAGGGGATTAGACTTTTATGGGTTTAGAATTTAGTTCAACCAACCTGAATAATCAAATGTGGGAACAAGAGGCATGTGCCCCCCCACCCCCCTCCCATGCACTGCTTCATCAGGATGCTCGTACAGCGAGGGAGGGGTTCGGATCATGGTACAGAATTGCTGTCGTCTGATTACAAAACTATTTTCACAGCGGGTTCCCCTGCTCTGCACTGAGACGCTGAATTTGGACCGCTAACTGAACGAGTGAGCTGCGGATTGTGGGCTGCTAAATTACAAAATTAGGGCTATTTCATGCAATTTAGGTATGGCAGTGATCTCTTTCATGTGTGCTTTTTTAAGTACTGCATTACTTATTTAAAGTAAAAAAAAACTTATTTCAGGACAGAGTTGCTGTGTGATCCTATGACATCTGTTGAAGACAGCTAGCCTCTTGTAGAAGTTTCCTGGGATACTGTATACTGGGGTACTGTATTTGCACAGAAAGCTGCAGTAAAGTGTAGTGAAAACACAGCATGTGCCAGCAAGGTAACCCATGCAGCATGGTAAAGAATGCACGCCAAGTCAAACCAGGCTGGGCAATGCAAATGAACTGCAAACCTATGGGAAAAACATAAGCAACAAAATGCCTTCAGATGAAAAAGGCAGCTGCACCAGATCATGCATTTCTTTTTAACAGACATGCACTGGATTTGAGAAGCTACATGCAGGAGCAATGTTAGCCTACCAGTTCTCATATCTATTGCAGCACAGCCTCCCTTCCATTTCCCAGAAAGCAATCTAGGTGGCATTCCTTCTGTTTTATGTAATAAAACCAACACCAGAGGTTGTCGCAGCGCTCAATAGAAAGGATTCTCATAATAAACTGTCACAGCAGCACAGGCAGAACGAAGGGGGAGTGTGTCCCCCTAAAAGGCTCCAGTGACCCCCTCCCCCAGGTTTGTGGGAAAATAAGCAGCTCGATGGTAACCTGCAGACCGGGCTGTTGAGGGGCAGTCACCCATGCGGCAGTGCCTTTCTCCTAATGTACTAGAGGAGCAGTAATGCTCGTGGCCCCGGGTGATCCACTCTACCTGCACTGATTCCAGGGTTTATTTAGGATCTCCAGGAGAGTCCATTAACACTGCTGTCAGGAGCGCATTCACAGGGTCCGTGAACTGAAAACACCGCAGCGTTCGGATTTATCCCCAGGAAGAAGAAGAACAACAACAACAAATACTCTTTAAACATACTACCATCTTATTGGAGCAAACGAATGACAGCACTATTGTGAGAAAGGATCAGTTTTATTAACTCTTAGCTGGTAAAAAAAGGGGGGGAAATTCATGCTGTAAGCAGGGTGCATGTGTATCTCTTTTATTTTGGTTTATGGTTGATGGCATGGAAACAATAAAAACATGCTCTACATTTGCACTTCTATATATAGTTAATATAGCTTATATATAGTTAAAAGTGAATTGAATTGGACCCCCTATAAAAGTTTACTGATGTCTGAAAGCAGGGTAAAGCACAGACACACATTGGTAAATTACTGTGCTTATTTTACTATGGTAAGCAAACATTGCTATAGTAAATGTTAAACAGTAGTATCAGTCTAAAGCCTTTATCAATGATCTCAGCAAAGATATGAAGTGTTGTGAAATGTGACAGCCCTGTATTTGTATACATTAAGCACAGCTCCACAAAAGCATCTGAGTGCCACATCTAAACCCAATTCAATATTGTTATGAATGCACTGCATCTATCGATGAGTGTGCATGGGAACTCACAGCCTGTCCAGTTGTGATGGACACGAGCACTCCTGAATTTAATGTGGGAGCAGGCTGGGAGTCTCCTGTGATATTAGTCACACAGAGACAAAGCACAATTGCGCTCGTTAACACTTGTTTGTTTTTTTCACACCTGCTGCAATTACAGACTTAGGCCTCCCACAGCACTGAGCTCTTCAATATTCAGATTAGTTCGCACCTGATTCTGCAAATGAGGAGTCAGGCGAAACTGAAACTGCAGCGCAGCTCCAAACTTCTATCCCGGGAGGATGTGGCGGGGATGGGAATCTGGATCATTCCAGATTGAAAGCTCAGGAACGCTCTACAGACACAATGGGCACTGTCGGAGGAGCCTGCACCGGCTCCTGTTATACCTCTCGGAACCAGCAGGGGTCACTGCTGCTGTTGCCGTCTGATTGACCCCAGGTATTTCGTTTTCAATGGGTCACCACCATATTGTTTGGGGTTTCATACCCCATAAATAACTTTTAACTCAATCATGAAACTGAAACAAAAGTCAATCTAGAGATTAAAGGTCATGTGCGATGTGCACGTAATTAAAAGGATCACTTTGGAGCAGGCTTTATTATTATTATTATTATTATTATTATTTATTTATTAGCAGACGCCCTTATCCAGGGCGACTTACAATCGCAAGCAAATACAAATACATTCAAGTGGGTGTTTTAATTACAAGAAATAATATCAAGAAATATCCTTTTGGAGGAGAAGAAAACTTTTTGATTCAAAGTGCAGATCACTATTAGAATTCTTTTTTTCTCATAGGGAACAACACAGATTGCAATTCTAAAATAAATAAGAAACAACTCGCTTACAAGCCCTGAATTCTTTTTTGCACTCTTTTTTAGAGTTGCTCAATCCTTTCTGCATCATAAATGGTTTGCATTTTGAATCTGGTTTGAACACAGCATTTAAAGTAATCTGGGATGAATGCTTTTCGAATGCGTGATGCCCATGAGAAGGGAAGATTGAAATCAGAAGGAAGGCTGTGGTATGTAAGGCTCCAAGAGGCTGTAAAGCAGGCAGAGCACAGAGGAGCACTAATGGACTGGATGTCACTACCATTACAAAAACGGCCCGGGGCTGGATGTGAAGCACAGCCAGGCTGCGTACAGAGAGGCATGCAAGCACACCACCAGTCTGTACAAAGCTCTGCCAATATGAAAGCACTGGAACATCATCCGTGGGGTCAATGCACAACACAACTTTTTATATTCTCTCTCTCTCTCTCTCTCTCTCTCTCTCTCTCTCTCTCTCTATATATATATATATATATACACAGCCACAAAATGTGATCCTGTTTACAGTGTCCTCTCAGGGGTAGCTCTGAACAGCAGTAGGCATTGGGGATGTCTAATTTGATAACTTTCCTTTTCATTCTGGTTTATATTATGATTGAGCGGTCGAGTAACCTGCAGCAATTAAAGAGTCAGCTAATACAATACAATACCGGATGAGATATTGTTTTAGTTTTGCTACTACTGCCTTTTATAATAATGATTACAAAAATCAATGACTCAAGCAAAACTTCTTTCCCCTCCTTTCACTTTGAAATTACCATCGTGCCCTTGTAACCCTGGCCCCCATCATAAATAACCCACAATAGCTGGGAGCCCGATTGGGCAATTTGAATTTTAAATGGGTCCCTGTTCAGCATGAAAACAGAAGAAATGCGGAGAGGATCCCCGTGATGACCCCCCCCAGCGGGGAGCCGAGTGGAAGCTAGCCCCCGGGCCGGGAGCGACTCAGCCCAACTTAACTTGGACTTGAGAGAGGGGGCCGCTCGAATAAGAAACGCAGCGACCCCTGTTAGCATGACAAAGAGCCAGCCATCTCTACTGATTGGTGTCACAGCTCAGACTGAAGACTGCCAGGCAGGCAGGCATGCATGCACATGTGTGCTCCTGACATACACTGGGCAGAGGGTGCGAGCTTCAGCACAGAGGGTCAAACTTACCTGCCTCCGAACGCACATATTCAAAAAATGCATTAGTACCGTATGGTTCACAGATCTTTACTCCACACGACCATAGTGTACTACACTTGTTTTTTGTCAGATCTACTGTATGTAAAGTATTGCATTTGTAGCGTTTGTTTTTTCATGCCACTCTGAACAATCCTAGCAGGGCTGTATGTAGTGATACCTTCAGATCTCAGTGTTTTACAGCTTCATCAAGGAGTGTAAGTATTTCTTTAATCTTCGGATTCAGCTCATCTTTAGCAATGGAAAATCTGGAGAGGCAATTAAAGATATTAATTACGTAATGCTGTTGGTTTTGCCAGGAACTGACATGAGTGGGCCCCTCCAATGCAGCTTCTTGTTCCTACAAGGTCTTGTTAAGATGATGTAATTGCTGTTGGTACATTGTAGCGAGTGTCATAATAACGTAATGGTTTGACATGTGGATCCGTCTTGCTGGTTCTGCACAAACTAAAACCATACATCTCAACGAGTCTCTGCAGGCGGCGGGATATTCGAATGAAAAAGAAGGGACAAAATGACATCATAAGTATTGTTTTCAATATTATAAAAAGAAAGATATTGTTCAATTGCACATGTTTTTATTTGTTACACATGTATTCCGTGTTGAATGCTCATTTCATGTATCTGTCTGTATGTCTGTTTCACCATTTGTTACCACACATGTGGGGAAATGACCTTACAAACACTTAACTTGAACATCTACGTAGGGAATGAATTTCAAGACTACATGCAACAATACATTCACTATATTTTATGATATTCAACCTTATACTGAAATCTGTTAAATAGCCCAATCTGTTTTGCTCAGGTATGTTGTTTTAATAAATGACTCTTGAGTAAATTACTTTTGATTCACAGTACCTGTGCCCAATCATTTCCCCCAACCTATTGAAGAAGATACCTGAAGCTGTGAACATGTACCCTAACCCTAACCTTAATCCTAAAGCCCTTTTCAGAATAGAAGAACATACTCGCAGGACCAGGGGGAGCTCATTAGCTCTCTGAACTCCTGCTGCAGCCCCTCTTGGTGGATTGATTTCCAAGCCTCCTCTGTACCTGCTTCCATCCCGTATCTCTCCGATCCTCCTTTCTCCTGCTCAGATCCCTCTTCAAACTGTTTGTACTCGTTGCTTTAACAGCCCTGCCTTGCGACCCATTCCGTATGCTAATCCCCTTTTGTGTTAAACAGTTCTTCTTCAATTGCTTGTTTACTACTGGCTTCCCAGTTCCACGATGGGTGCATTATAGTAGCCAGAATAATGCCCTGAAACTTTCTTGTAGGACCAGAGAGATGGGCTTGTATGGTACTGGATCTATGGACACAAGCCAGCTAGACAGAAAGGAAGTGTAGTCTTTTGGGGTATTTGTTATCCGTTAGGATCCTAGACATTTGGCAATCTCTAGTAGGTCGTATTCACTGTGGGGACGAGGAAGAGTATTATTGCAGACCCTGAGTTGCATGTTCTTTCTGTAGACCATATCCTAAGGGGCATCAGTTAACAGGGCAGTTGTACTGCATGCAACAAGGCGTTCTGTTAATTCAACTCTGCTGTCGAAGCACTACTTGAATGTGCTTTTGAAGGCTCAGTTCAAGCTTCTTCTTCACACAAGTCCTTGCAAAGATAATGTACTGGAGTTGATCACAGTATAATACGGCGAGTGCAGTAAAGCTAACAATGCAGCTGCATGAGATGGAAAGAGTAATGCTTTTTTTAAAAAGCAACACAATCGTTTTAATGCATCACAGCTAGAAATTCCCAGGTGCACCCGGATTGGTTTCTCACCTCATTGATTTGTCAAATTACTTGATCATTTATTTATTCAGTGCAACAAAATGTTCTGAAGCAAAAAGCTCACGGTAACCCTGGAAATCCATAACCAGTATTAAGAGAAATGAAGCCCCCCCCGATCTGACCCCACTGCCCATCAGCGTGTCAGCTGACAGCGGCATGTCTGACGGCAGGCCGTCCCGGCGCCTCATCTGGCTAGCAGTGTGGCCCCCGGGGACGAATTATGAAAACGCGACAAACTGACACTGGCACCTAATCAATAAGCGACAGAGTGCGTAACTCTTACCCCTTGATAATGTAACTCACAGAGCCACTGCTCACTGGGGAGGCCTGCTAGTGCAGGGCAAGCACAACAAGAGGAAACCAAACCCGAGGGGTTAGTATAAGGAGCAGATATTGGGCACCCAATAGACTTTCCTATACGAGACATGGCTTGATTGCTGAGGCAGATGTACTGTATCCTGTACAGTAGTCTTGAGGGCTGTGGTTGTCTAGGGAAACCAAAAACAACCAACGCTAAGTGGCAACCGCAGGGCTGGAGCCGGGATGATTTTGGCAGAGAATGTGATCGGGAGGGAGTGGAGGGTTAGGGTTGGGTGGAGCAGAGAGTCCTGTTTGGAAGATTTATGTCTGACTCTTGCTAACAGGGAAGCTTGTTCCAGAGCTGCCCTTTTTAAATGGAGGTATAACGCATAGTAACAGCAAAGTGGTATAAAAAGCATGGGAAAATCACGTTTGCCAGGGTACATTTTTAAAAAGGAGGAACACAAACGCTAGCAGAAGGAAATTGGGTCGCCATCAATCTGCTGTGCATCTGTCAGCGCTGCTCGGAGTTCGGGGTCCTTAACGTGATCCGCACTGACCACTAATCAATACTTTTGCCCTAGTTGTCGGCTGCCCCCTTCTGTTCAATGCACCCCCTTGACCCGCTGGCTTCATTGTCCCGTCACGCTGGAAAAATCAAAAGGGGCTCATTGTCAGCTTTCTCTCAAGACTGCCCTAATTTTTATTGACAAAAATGCTGAGGTAGAACTCTAAGAAACTAAAGCAGACAAACATTTCAGCTGATGCCTTCCCCAGTGCCTCAGGATCTCAGAGTGTTTGAACTGATGGGTGAATACGCTTGGATTAAGATACAGGAACTTCACATCAATTATATTTTGCACTGGAGCAAAGATCAGGTTATTTCTGCTACTCTGATCCCCACCCAGGAATACAATTATATATTGCTCCATTCGTTGTATTAGTTAACAGCTATTAAGAGCATTTAATTGAAGGTATTTACAGTTGAAACTCAGCATATAGGTATTTGTTGTACCAGAACCTGTTTTCAGAGCAAAGCTACACAGCTTGAACTCCTATATCCTGCACCTGCACCTCCTCTCGCTTCTCTGCTGAATCGATGCTTTACCTGGGAGAGATTGACATCCTAACTAACACAGCCTGCCCTGCGCTGAATGAGCCGAGGAGCTCAGGCAGTGTTGCAATGACCCCAGGACTTGTTTGCAGTACACAGTATTAAACGTTTTGAAATCCTGCTAAACACCTCCTCTACCTGACTTAAACCAGCTGCCAGCAGCGGCTTTCGAGAAATCTAGAACTTCAACTTCAAGGGTCTTGATTTGTTTTCTTCAAGTACATTTTGTTTTAGCAAGTTTAAACTTTGCTCAGATTTCCAGGTTAGGAAACAAAGGACTGCAGACTCATTGGAGACACAGCGGTTGGAATGGAAATCAAGAGACTACTGGGGGTACATTTATTACAGCTTTACCTGTACACTGTTTAAAGCCCCCTGTCTACATTGCAGGAGCAATATTAAAGCTTTGCATGAATGCTGAGGCAGCAGGGGCTACAACTGTCCCAGGTACTATATTTGGATTGTCTTTTCTTAGAGGCTGGATAGGCAACGCAGGATATTTTCTGTATGATTTTTGTATGACATGAAACCAGCTTCAGCTGTAGGGGTCTCCAGGATAAAAGGGGTTAAGTTGATCTGGTAAGGTCCATATTGTTACACAATCACAAGGGCATTTGGTAGGACGCCTGGTAACATGTCCAGTATTCCTCTTTTGTTTGCGTTCTGTATTCCCCTATTATTCCGCTATGCATATTGTACATTACTTGTGGTTTTGCATGCAATTAAACACAAAGCAGTACAAGGTGCAGTAACTGCAAACATGGCAGGAATACCCAGCAGTGAACAGGAGACACTGAGACCACCGGAATCAAACCAGCTCTAGAGCTTAGAGCAAAATGCATCCAAGGATAAAAACAACAAGGCAACTCCCATGAAACATAATGAAAAACAACAAACATGTTTAGGATTATAAAATGATTCCAACACAGAGCTCTTTAACAGCACTAAGTGACTCTGCATGACACTGTGGGTTTAGTTTGAAATTTTCCCACGAAAGCCACAGGTTTGAGTTGGTCCCAGCTCAGGAGATTAGCCTCCCCCCCTCCCTTGAGCCACCCAGGCCCTGAACTGCTCCGACTCACTCAGACCGAGATTAGCGAGCGCTGACTGGACCCTGTACTTACTGCGCTGACACTGAGAACTGCAGGGCAGGTCACCTTGTCACTCCGGGCTTAAACAGCTGGGACAATTAGGCAAGGGATTTCCACAAAACATCAAGTCATCACGGCATTAGCACAGCACTGTCATTATTCTTAAAGGTCATTCAATTACCTAACAGCAATAATAACAACATAACAATAAAGCCTGGTTAGAGGGCTGCCCCTGGCTTCCTGCTACAGCTTGGAACAGGGCTCAAGATCCCCTAGTTTTTAAAACTACTGTGCACAAATATAGTGGCACATTTTAGAAGGGGTGGCCTGAACACCTGTGTAGTATCAGACAATCTTCATGTGTGTTACAAGGGATCACACACTGAACCTGCCATGTGGGTTTCCAGCACCAGTGATTGAAAGCGTTGCATCGAGTGGCTCACTGTATACCGCAGTCTTGTGGTGGTCTACGGTAAAGCGTCTGCTTTCAGGCAGGTTGACAGGGTAAGGTAAGAAGCAGTGAGATCAGACAGCCCTCCCTGGGATGTGCCCGCACTCGCTGCAAGTGAAGAATCTGTTCCACAGCAACCTGTGAGAGAAAGGATGAGCTCAGCTCTGTCTGTCAGGGTACAGAGGGGCAGAGCGAGTGGATCCGTCGCCCCCAGTTACTGAAATAGAAAAAGCATTCAGGCTGCCTCACTGCCGGAGCGTAACTGATTCACAGGGCCCTGTCTGAGTGCCGCTCGCACGACAGCTAAACAAATAAGACTTAGTTCCGCAGCAACACTGCTTCTTGTATTCAAGAGGAACTAAAAATCCTGTTTGTACAAAATTAAAGGATGGTCAAGAGCTACCGATTAGGAACAGAAGACCTGGTAAACCCAACTCCACAGACAAGCACAGATTAACATCTGTGCAGAAAGCTACATAAAAGAAACAAAATGTATCACTAGTTTTACAGATGTGTAGAAAATGATATAAGTCTGTTGTATGTTGGAAAATGGCAATCTGTAGTTTTTTTTAAAGAAAAATCTGACAACTGTTCCATTTGAATAATCTAAAAATTGGCAGATCTTAATACCGCCTCCATGGAACGTATGTATGGCTCTATGGCAAATATTGTTCCCCTGTATTTTCACTGTATTTAGTGATATTGCTTATAAGGGTCAAATCTCTTTGCAGTATTAAGATCATTAAAACAGACCCCCACTGACACACATGAACACACACCAAACGAATATTTAAAATGTAAAGCACCCTCTGTTTACGGCTCTCCAATACCTGGTAATTTACTAAACACATTTCTACTGTTGGATGTTGTATTGTCATTGAGGACCCCCGTATTGAACCGATGGAGCTGAGCTAATCTTTCCAATAAAGGTGTGCATCGCTAATCCTAACGCTGAGCTCCCGTGAGTTACACACTTACTGTGAGTGTGGGAAGGGGAGCAGGCAGGCAAGGCTACTGTCCTTTCCCTCTTGGTGGCCCTGCAGCTACCAGCCTGCTGTGAGTCCCAGCCCCCTGCTGGGAAGGTATGAGGAGAGGGAAGGAGATTGTCTGTTACTGCAAGGTATTTCGTTTCAGTGGCTTTTATTACTTACGAGAAGGAAGAGACATTTTACCAGATTCGCTCCTCTAGCCTTTCTGCAAGCTGATTTTAAAACATTCCAGACAGCAAATGCAAAAATGAATGGAAATACTGTGTGTAAGATTCCCATTTCAGTAACAAATTACTGGCGAGTTTTAATTATGTTTCTTTCATAACAATATCAAGAATTAAGCTAGCTACTAGCTCCCTCACTGAGCTGCTACCTGCTACAGTACTGTGCATAGTGCATCCCTCACTGAGCTGCTACAGTACTGTGCATAGTGCATCCCTCACTGAGCTGCTACAGTACTGTGCATAGTGCATCCCTAACTGAGCTGCTACAGTACTCTGCATAGTGCATCCCTCACTGAGCTGCTACAATACTGTGCATAGTGCATCCCTCACTGAGCTGCTACAGTACTGTGCATAGTGCATCCCTCACTGAGCTGCTACAGTACTGTGCATAGTGCATCCCTCACTGAGCTGCTACAATACTGTGCATAGTGCATCCCTCACTGAGCTGCTATAGTACTCTGCATAGTACATCCCTCATTGAGCTGCTATAGTACTCTGCATAGTGCATCCCTCATTGAGCTGCTATAGTACTATGCATAGTGCAT
Source organism: Acipenser ruthenus (assembly GCF_902713425.1). Lineage (NCBI taxonomy): Eukaryota > Metazoa > Chordata > Actinopteri > Acipenseriformes > Acipenseridae > Acipenser > Acipenser ruthenus. Next base: position 30,901,354 of record NC_081204.1, on the reverse strand, counting down.
CCCTCACTGAGCTACACAAAGAAACAAATCCCTTTAGTGTGATGTTTTACTGGTTGGTTGGTCTGTATCTGGATTTCCAAGATCTTTTATACAAGTAACCATAGAGGATTTGAGTGACAATACATCTGGTTAACTGCTAACCGCTTCGTATATTTTATAGTCAAATAAGAAAATGTTTAACATTCAGTTTCTTAAATTACTCGTGGAATGTTTCAACAAAAAAAGAATGTCATTGTCCACTTGCAAATGTCCAACCAACCAGTCAGTAAACAAGCATTACACCTTCTGAACCACGCCGTTTTATTAGGAGGTAGACCTCCAGCAACAGCAATGGCGCACAAGCATTAGTACTGTAGTAAAATGAACGAGCACAGTCCTTACGGGTATGCGGGTCTACTGTAATCGTTAGGATCTCCTTATTTCATTTCCAGGCGGCGAATGTTTTCCAGCGGCTTGCCTCTTTTACCATGCATTCCCGTGTGTATGCTTCTCTGGTCTTTATTCCCATACACTCTGTTTTGTGGTCAGGTTGCAGCCGTTGTAAATAAGCATACAAAGTTAAAGCAGTTACAGGACAGACAATGATGTCTTCAGCTAGTTAAGTGAGCATTTCAACAGCATCCAACTGCCGCTATGCTCCGACGGCCTACCAGTTGCTCTGTGACAGACTCAGTCCCACAAGGGGTATGTTTCCGAGGCGTTGACTAAATATTGCCAGTGGTTGAAATAAACCGACTGACACACATAAATACATAGCAACTCAATATTTCAATGCAAACACTTACGCACTCCCCCGGGTGTTCCTGCATATTAATGTATAGGAGCCGTTTTATTTGGAAACGCGGCACTTGGCTGTTTAAAACATCCCTATCAGATTTCAAATGCCCAGGTATTCCAATCTTCATCTGCCGGCTGCTTCTTGACTGACACGTTTAATGTGCCGTTCCGTCGAGCAATGTGCAGCTGGGTTTAAGTGTCTTTTCGGGGGTGAAGCTGCGGCCGATTTGCCGTGAAACAGCAGAAGCCTATCTTTTATCACTTCACAGTTGAAGCTGTCATAGTAATGTGTTTATTTATTATGCTATTCCTTCTCACTTTATATGCGAGCTTCCTTCACTGCAGACATATTTTTTATAGAACTGTAATTGCAGAAAAATGTATTCCCCGTCATTTGTGAATGACATCTATAACCTTCTACCCTGAACTAAACATTAAGCCTACCAAGAACACATGAGGAGTAGCTGGGTCTGCAACAGTTTTTACATTTATTATTATTATTATTATTATTATTATTATTATTATTATTATTATTATTATTATTATTAAATTAGCCCTATTACAAGAAATGTTGTAGTGAACAGAGCCTTATCACATAGTAGTCTATTTTATACATTGTTCTACGTATTTATTATCATTTATTCAACAACAAAAAAGTTTTCAATAAATTGTCTACCTTTATGATACAGAAATCTTAAAACAATTATCATGGCGCGGTCCTCCTTAAGGCTATTGTGAAAAGTTGTTTTGTTGTTGTAAATATCACAACGTGTGCTGTTGTTTTCAGCTGATGGGCTAAACAGTTGGGCGCTAGTGTGATGCAGGCAGGGCAGGTTTGCAGATGCGACCGGGGCCCCTCATGATGTCACTGGAACGCATTGTTAGTAAATTCAGATTCGAATTGTTGCAGATAACTCATTGGAGCTCGGCCGCTGTGGCACACTTCTACTGTAACGCTGGTGCAACTGGAATTTGAGAGTGTACATATACATAAGATAATATCTACATGTCACCTTACCCTTTTTACGTTTGAATATTTTCCTTGTTGAAGCGAGTAGCTGTAACCTACCTGTTGATTGTCAATTGTGACTTTGCCAGTCTGCAAACATGGCCTAGCCCCGATCTCCCTCAGACAAGTGTCACGATATTGCTGTACAAACCCAACCAGCTTTACTGCCATGTGAAGAATGGAGAAAACGAGTAAACAGCTGCAAACCAACAGCCCCCCTTCCAAACATGTACAGCTAATTAAAGAGCTGTGTGTTTTTTAAACGGATGAACAGTATGGCTAACATATATATATATATATATTACACATACTACGAAGCTGCGCCTGCAGAACAGGGATTAGCTGTTCTCAAACTGCTTTCATACACGGACGGATGATTTGTCAAAGTATTACGTGAAATAATTTGAATAATATTACTGTGCAAGCACAATCTCTCATATAACCATATCTTTTTAAAATCTGAGGCTTGGGGTGGGTGGGAGCGCGTTTGTGATATTCATTTGGAAAGGCTGTAGCTGGGTTACGTGCGTTGTAAGTTACAGAAGTCATCAGTGAGTAAAGGTAGGTGTGAGGCGCCTAACGTGAAGCACAGTGTGCGCTCTGCTGCTCTCCAGCCGGGTGAAGTCTCGGGTAACTCGTTTTTGTTTTGCATCACCTAGAATTTTAGGATTGAGGCATCTTTTATTTTTAAACTATGAAGATCATTTAGATATTTTATTTAGCATCATGTAATCAAAAAAACCATACTAGCAGTACATCATGTTCGATTTCGAAATGTCACGTTTCTATATCTGTCGTTTTCTCGTTAAGTATATGGAAAACTACAAAGAGGTATGCAATTCAATGTTAACGTAACATTATTCAACAGGTTTCATTCGACTTTATGAAGCAATGTGAGTTAATTCTACAGGGCGATGCAACACTTCTGGCTATATCTGTACAGTCGAGCTCAGTAAGTGCTGCCCTGCACAATACATGCACTTGTTTACCGTGCAGCCTCGATGGCTTTGCAGGCGAGGCATTCTCAATACAGTCTCCCGGGAGCACATTTGGAAACCTAACCCTGCCCGTGAAATTGAAGACTTTGAAATGAATTGATCGAACAAAGCTTGCTTTAACCCCCACTCCCTCCTCCCAGTTTAACCTTTTACGCCCCTCTTGTCCCGCCGGCGGAACACGGAACTGCACGTAAATATTATATTTCATAACTCATTTTTAATATTATTACAAAAGCAAAAGAGAAAAAAGCTGACTCGATATCAAAATCGTTGTTTTCCTACCGTCAAACAGCGAAGGAATTTTTCGAATCCGTCATTTCACCGCTGAGATATCCCATTCACAATGTGTCTAGTACCCCCATGCATTCAAAACAAAAGCAATCGACTAGCTTGCATTTTGCTGCTGTGGTCTTACAACCTTCATGACGATGAAATCTCCCTGATCACGTGGTAGGGGAGGTCACAAGCGTTCCATTCATGCCTTTACTGTGTTTGTAACCCAATACATCACAGAGTAATTGATGTGCAAACAAACACACCCACCTCTTGAATGAGATAAGGGAAAAAAAAAAAAAAAAAAAAAAAAAAAAACCTTTCAAAGGCAAATGCTTGTGGCAATGGCTAGCCTGTGAGGTGCCAGAAGATAACATCCCTTTTAGAACTTAGTATATCAATTGACATAAAGATTTACACAATGTTTATTTTTGGAGAGGTTTGGGGACCCTTGGGCTTAGCTTTGTAAAAACTCCTGTAGAATTTGATCCCTTTGTTCAAACAGTTCCAAATTTTTACCCAGTATATTAGACATGTTGGTGAAGCACTGGAAAAAAATCTGGCTCTTTTCATATGCTACAAGTTGAAAAAATGACTATAGAACATAAAAAAATGAAAAGCGTTTGTTGTTTTTTTATGTGTTTTTTCTGGATATCTCCTTCCAGTGTGGTACTGAGTAAGACTTTTATCACACCTGAGGTTTTAGTCTTGATGCCCAAGGGGTTACCTTGAATTCAAGCCCTGAACCATGCCTGTGCTGTCTATACTTTGGAAGATATTGTGATTTATTTAAGGGCACAGCCCCCCAGGCGGAAATTGTCTGTGAGGGGCTGGGGTTTTAACAGGTTAAAGAGGAACCTTGCCGTTGATATCATTTCCTATTTTTTAGTGCGTGAGAGATGTGATGAGAGATGAGATCTCGTGTGTGCGCGCGTTCTTTGATTCATCTGCTCCTGCATTCTGAGATGAGAAGCCGATTGAAGCAGAGCCCGCCCCGCCGCACACTTTGCCCCGCTCCCAGGCTGGTTTATCAGATCCAGGATCTGTTCAAACATGCATGCGACGGGGGCCTATTGAACAACAATCAAGCTTTTTCATAAGTACAGTCCTAACCCTCAAAGCGATATCCTTCAAAAACTCGTCACCCTACAGCATCACATCCGACTCCAGGTGCCATAAGACTCACTTATCAGAATCTTGGTTTACACATAAAAACTAAAAAAACAAACAAACAAAAAAAAGATTGTGATTGCAAGTTAGTGAGTTGGGGGCAAACAAAATGGAGTTGACACAATTTGTGCTGCACCAGATTTTTTTTTTTTTTTTTTTTAAAAACGTGTTTCTATCATAAACGAGAATCGTTACAAAGAAGAGATCAGGAGGTTTTAAGACTTCGCGTCGGGGTTGGTTGTGTGCAATGCGATGTAAGCTTCAAGTCAGCTATACATGACAAAGTATTGGTTTCTTCTTTCAATATGGTACGATGTTTACAGTAGTGTGCTCCTAAAATCATTCCATTTAAAAGCTTTATACAAAAAGACAAATTAATAAATAAAGATATTTTAGATGGATTGCATAGCCTACACACTTAAAACTGTCAATTGTCTGTCAGATTATATTAAATTAGAAAGATCAAGCTACATAATAATAATAATAATAATAATAATATGAAGTTGAATTTTGAAATGGGAACTCCGCAAACCCTGGTTCAATGACGTTGATCAATTCGATTTGTTTTTAGCAGCCATTTCAGAAAGTAGTGTAGGTCAACCTGATTGCCAGCGATGTCTTTTCAATTAAAGTCTAAATAAATGGAAGTGACGTGAGCAGCTTTATTTACTCTGCAGACTGTATGTGCTTCTGAAGAACACACACGACGAAATACACACACACATGCATCCCAGCGCGTTAAGCGCCTGCATATTCTTCATCTAAACACTTCAACCTATACAAGTCCTGCTGCATTCCTTTAACGATAATATTGAACTTATAAAAAACCCGTTGAGATGTGAAACGGAAATGACCCCGCGAGTTGCAATAGTAAGAGCGTCCAGTTCTTAACAAATACATAAACAAACGGTAAACTCGGACAAAATGTGCTAATTAAAAACTTTTACCCAGGGCCCACATTGATATTCCGTTTAATTAAAATAAACAGGCTACCGTTATTCCAATAATTTTTGTAATAATTTAAACGACTAAACACGGTCATTTGTTTAATGATACATAATATGTTCTTATTTTAAACGTATATTTTCTAAAACACAAAAAACTGCCCATATAGTCTCCATAATCCAAGCACCTTCCCTCAAAGACACTAATTTTCGAATCTGGCAAAACCGCAGAAAATTTGGTTCGATGAGGCATTGATTTGTTTATTCAAATATCTAATTTGCCCCAGTTGGTTAAAAAATAAAAAGTATCGGTTTTATGTAAAACTGAGATCAATTAAAAGAGTTGTTCTATACATCTAACCGTATTAATGAGTCACCCAGAAAAAAACCATAAACGCGTGCCTCATCCGAGGCAGGTATTTTATTTCAACTCGCCCCACTGAAATCCAATTACTGTTTGAATACCACTCACGGAACCTGCGGTGTTTCCCGTGATACGTACCGAGGCGTTGATAATGAACAGGTGATTGTCTTTTAGTTGAACCTCAAAACACACACACACACACACACACATTTAAACTATTACAGAGCATAAAACACTTCAACAACAACTACCGCCAGTGTAGCTTCGGGGTTTCCTTTGCACCCCAAATCAGGAGAGTCAAGCTGATTTCGAGTTAGCTCGTATTAAGCCAGACCTTCGCAATAAAAAGCAATTTAAATACGGATTTGTGAAACAGAACACAACTGATGTTCCAGTTATATACGGAACAATATTTGTTCCGTAAACGGCTGGATTTTTTTTGTATACACACGTATACCAAATCCAGTTAGACAGCTTGTTTATATAAAAAAAAAAGAGAGAGAGAGAGAGAGAGAAACTTGAGTCGTTGTTTATGTTTTGTACAAATTTATTTGTCGTTTTGGAATAGAGTGAGTGGTCTTAAACTCTGTAAAACGTCATTCGTTTAAATAAGCCTCGGTCCGTGTGATATAACCTGAAACATTTGACATCAGTAAAACCTCACAAACCAGAAAAGGAACATTTCAAAACAACCCAAAAACATACAGAAGTAATTCACAAGCTTTAAAAAATAAAATGTAAAAACAAAAAAAACACACAACTTACTATAAATACAAACTTGCGCTTGCGACCCGCACATTGTTTCAAAAGCAAAATTCAGAAAGCTAATACTCCATTAAAAATAAGAGAAACAATTCTACAAAGTTTTGGACAAAGCCAATCTACATATTAAGTGTAAACAGTTACTTGAGATGATATTTTTCCGTCTTTTTTTCTTGCATTTTAAAAACATCAAAATCAAATTCGCCTCTCTGAAGCAACAGTTTTTTTTTGTGCGGGGGAGGTGCCTTGCCATCTTTTTAAAAGCCCAATTCTTCTACAGAACTCGATTGCTTTGGAGCTCATGATAAAAAGCCTCTTTGCAATACAAATTTCAAAAAACCTCTGCCGGGCTCGGAGTCCACATATTTAATTAAAACAGAAAAAAAACTCTTAAAACTGACAGTTTCAATTGAGAAAAAAATATATAGTTGCATTACTCTTTTTTGTTTAACATTTCTCCGATTCACAGTTTTCAGAGAACAAAGTGTTCAAGTATCCAAAGTACTGTGGAGTTCAAGTCTCTTCGCTTTGCTTGCTTGTTTTAAATGTGGGTCAGTGGTAGCGTACCGTTCACGCCAGTCCCAGCGCTCTGGTAGTGTTGGTGCACACCGTGTAACCTGCTGGCCTGGAGCGAGGCATGGTCTGAACCGTCTCCACCAGGAGGAAGGTACATGCTAATCATATCCCTCAAGTCGCCCAGGCACGCTCTTTGGGAATGGGAGGTGATTGCCGGTGGAGGCGAGCTAGGCTCCGACTTGCACACCGACGCCAGGGAGCCCAAGCCCATGCCGCTCGTCGTCTGCTGGGTGTAAGCCGGGGACATGCTGTACGTGGAAGCCGCATTCATGTAGGTCTGGGCGCTGGACATCATGGGGTTGTACTGCAGCCCGGCCATCTCGTACCGGTGCATCTGCTGGATCTGGGGGCTGTTCATGCTCGGATGCTGAGAGTAACCCAGCTGGTCCTGCATCAGGGAATACGCGCTGTTGGTCCAGCCGTTCATGTGGGCATAGCTGTCCATCCTCTGCCCCACCGAGACGGCGCCGTTGACAGTGTTGGCACCAGGCGCCATGAGCCCCCCAGGTAAGGAGTACTTGTCTTTCTTGAGCAGGGTCTTGGTCTTTCTGCGGGGTCGGTATTTATAATCCGGGTGTTCCTTCATGTGCATGGCTCGAAGCCTCTTCGCCTCGTCAATGAAGGGTCGCTTCTCCGCGTCTGTCAGCAGTTTCCAGTCTGCCCCCAGCCGCTTGCTGATCTCAGAGTTGTGCATTTTGGGGTTTTCCTGAGCCATTTTCCTCCGCTGGCCCCTGGACCACACCATGAAGGCGTTCATGGGCCTCTTCACCCGGTCCTGGTCGTTGGCGCTGTTATTTTTACCATTGTTGCCTCCCGCCGCAGAGCCCGTGTTGGGCTGCGGATGCGCGCTTTTGATCTCGGTTTCCATCATGCTATACATTCAGCTGGCCTTTAGTTTACAGCTATCCTCAAAAAGAAAAAAAAGTAAACCAGATGAGAGGTAGTAGTAAAGAAACAACTGGATGAAACACTAAGTTCTTTTTTCTGCTAAAGCGTGCGCTTGCTGCCGTTTCCTGGTCTGCATAAGAGCCTGTCTGTTGTTCTGGTGCTACTCTGCTACAGAAGTCTGCAAACTTGCCCGTCAGCCCAGCTGTTAATAGGCAGCGCTCCATGTGATTTAGATTGACAGGCTAACAATGAGCTCACCTCAGCCAACCAGGGGCGGCCGTTCAACCGGGCAGCTGAATGGGTGGGTGATGATTAGCAGGTCGAGGTTTCGTCACGATTATTGCAGATAGGTGTTTTTCTTTAATTCTCGTATAACTCCGCTTTGTTTTTTTTTAAATTAATTACACGTAAATAGTCAACACACGATGTGAAAGAAAGGGATCAATTGCTTACACAAAAGTGATAATAAATGCATGAATATAAACTTTTCCTAATGTGAATGATTCAGAGTTTTATCAGGGCTGGTGTGGAGCGATAATTCATTAAGGCAGCGTGGTGATATAATCACAGTGCTTGCTGTAGTCTCTGGAAAACGTGTTGTCATGTTACACAGTTTTGAGAAAGCGTTGCTCAGTGTTGTTGTTGGATTAATTATTCCGCATCTCGGCACAGAAAAGCGGTCTTTCTTCGTTTCTAATAAATAAATAAATAAATAAATAAATAAACCCACAACCTCCAAGTGAGGATTACACCATTAATGGGCCATACATGGTAAACATTGCGACTGGGATAAACGTCTGACAAAATGGAATTTAAATTGTACTTTTGTTTCTAAACAAATTGAAAAACAAGTCCTGCCTAAGTTTTTACTTTTAACCGCTTTACGTACAATACTGTATTTACAAAATAACTCAATATAGTTCGCACGTTTTAAAATATTATGACAATTAATTTAAAAGGTGGGAAAACACACTGGTATCGGCTATAGCCTAAAACATCTGAAATGCCAAGTTTTGTAATCTATCGGACCACATACGAATTAATTATTGTAATGTATTGGAATGGACTGGTTAAATGAACCACAAAAACATAAGCTTTCAGAAAATACAGCTATGCTGTATGTACAACAAAAAGTGCATATGGTATGAATCAAGCGTCCTATAGGCAGGCCTGAAAAGCTAGATAAATACGTTAACTGAGCCTAAGCCTTTACATTGACGCAAACGACAAAGCCGAAGATGAAGTGTAGCCTATTTTAAATATTGATTTATTGGTTTTCAATGCTGGAAAAAAAGTACATTCCTGATTTTACCGCGTGTCCATATGAACCCGTTGTGTTGTTTCTTTGTAGCGCCATTGATTCCTTTATGCACTGAAACAATTTTTGCCCCGTTCTTAATGTTTTTAATTGAAGTGACGTTTGCAGGCTACAACGGCGTGCGTTTTAATTGCTAAAGAAAACAACGACTTTTGCCAATTTAGCATAGACACTATGTAACCCCCCAGACCTAAGGTTTACAATTTTTTTTTTTTTTTTTTACAGGTTAAAGGCAGAAACCTAATCTTTTAAAACGAACCCTGTTACAAATACAAATGGAAAAAAAGTTCACGTATTCTCCACAGTAGCAGGTTTCACAGCCTCCCCGCTAAGCGTAACCAGATGATCCGCCTTGTGGTGCTGACAGGAGGCGGGGCGCTGTCTCCAAGGTGACCGAGTCAGCCAATGACATTTCCTCGGCAACTCAGATTGGGATAGAATCCACCTGTCACTCCTCCTTCCCCACCCCTGCGCGCGCGCACACACCTGCACACATCTTAAAGATACAGGCCTTCAGTTTCGCTTTATTTCCCTATATAACATAAATGCAAAAGACGTTGTTTTCAAATAAACACACCTTAACCGGGCTATTAAAACCACAACAACAACAACAACTCATGGTTCACTTTAAGAGCTACAAAAGGAATATATTTATAATGTTTGGTCGATACGTTTGAGCGATTTTGCCTGTTTATTTATTTTTTAAATATAACCTGTTCTTTAATCGTTTAAGACTATGTTTATTGTGGAATTATACTTATGATATAAAAAGTATTTTGAATACAGTTATTAAGTAGCCTACTAAACCCGCTAACGTAGCAAATATCTTAATTCCGTTAAAACACGACTTCCCGCGTGTGCGCCTGCTACTTCATTTATATTTTCATATACACTCAAATTCAATTACTTTTCTGGGTTCTACCTGCTTGATATAATCCTAGAACACGATTGCAATATTTTACACATCGGTCTCTCATAAACAGGACACACAGGAGCCATGACCGGTTATCGCATATCCTGAGACAGTAAAAGGAATCGAAATGTTTTAAGTACAGTGGCCAGAAAGTTTTCAGCATTAGGTATTGTTCATTTAACTTCATCATAAAACTAACTTTATAAATGTAAGAATTAATCTGTATTTAAGCATAAAAAATGAAGAAACATGCCAACATAAATCGGTTTCTCATTCGTCATTCTTGACACGACACAGTCATTAGAGCTAATACACTGGCGCCCCCTTGTGATTAAAAATAACTCATGACACTCAAATCTTTGTTTAAATGACGATAGAATGCAGTAGCCTACTTTCCTATCGATGTCATCGTTGAGCCAACTAAATAGTTTGTGTAACAGCTAAGATAATTCAATGCAAATACTCACATGTTGTCTGTAGCCTTGTGACACGTGTTTTTAAATATCATTGACCATTTATATTTGTATATGGAGTTTTAAGATTCGTGAAGGCCCGCTGTTACAGAAACTACGAGACAGTGTACCTCTGTATTTGCTGTAGCACCAGCGCCTTGTTAAATTGCAGGGTTTGCTGTTGTATGCTGTTGATATCGTCCAGTTTCTTTGGAGTCGGAATGTAACGTTAATTATTATTTGTATTGTTTCGGCACACATTTAGCTCCGGGACGAGTTTGCACCTGCAAGCACTCTGTTAATGTTTCTAACACCATTAGGCCATTAAGACCCACTACTCCCTGCCCATTCAGAGACACGTTACGAGGGGCAAGTGTGAATGGACTCTCCACAGCGCAGCAGGGCACCCGGGTTAAGAAACAGCTCGGAGAGCACTGTGGAGAATCGCTTTTAATAGTTTCGAATTGGAAAAGAAACATTTTGTCTCAGTGAAATTATTGGCTGTTCTGCTTGTTTTTATATATTAGAAACGGGACGGGGGGTCTTTGGTTCTTTGTAAACCCCAGACATCATGATTCGGATTGTATCCCCCTTGAAAGACAGTGATCTCATCGCGCACTCGATTTCCTCCTATGCTTACATATGAATGTTTTTTTAAATACTCTGTAATCATATCAGCCACGTTCTTAAACCGTGTGTTTCAATAACACACGCCAGAAGGTTCACCTCACTCTGTGTAAGAAGCTTCAGTAAACCTAAATCTTGCTTCACCGCGATTCTTCTGAAGATACTACCCATTAGCCTCCTGTAGTTTCTGGGTGTGCCGACTTTCACAAGTGCGGTGTCTCCTTTCTGATGGCAGAGATCGACATGTCATAACAGCAGCAACCCAGAGCAGCCTGCTGTCTGATTCTGCGCGCTCTAATATTGACAGCTGTGAGAACTGGGTGAGCGGGCATAGGGGGCGGGGGAGGGGCAGCTAAAGTTACAAACACGTTTTCAAACAATACAAAAACATACACTCGCGCACAATGTTTACTCCGCTTTCAGGACCGTAATTGAATTCCGCGTGCGAGGCTGCATCCCATCGTCGGGGTCTATACCCTTGAGTATTACCGTGCTGTATGACTTGCTGTAAGTGTCGTTATTCAGTTGATGCATATAGGCTCTAGAACCGAGTTTCTTAGTGAGTCTTTGTAAAGTGGCAATTCATACACATGTCAACACACGGGGTCGCACATGGAGACACGCAGCACAAAAGCAAATGTTACAGCTATGACTTTCATAACGTCATGTGACTTCTATACAGACTATTCAACCTAACGTTTTAATTCAGGGTAATAGACTGCCATTTGGAAACAAATACAATGAATATTATTTAAACCATTGTGGGGTTTTTTCTCATAATCCCCTGTTAGATAGATAGATAGATGAAAGATAGATAGTATATTTATCTATCTATCTATCTATCTATCTATCTAATTGTAATTTATCTTGAAAAGTACCATTGAAAACAATGAATTGATTACGGATTTATCGGCTGTGTTTTCAGCCTGAGCCCCGCACCTAATTATTTTAGTTATTTGGTTTTCACTGTCTGATTTTTTTTCAGTAACTCTAACACGGCTCCGTCAAAGAAAAGGAGTTCGCGCTGCTAAATGAACCATTGAGAAGTCACCAGGGCCCCCAGGGTGACTGTCAATAGCTCTATGTACCGGATTTCAGTGCGCTATCAAAGCGTCCAGATAAAGCGACTACATTTCTAATTAGCGGCCGCCTAAACCTGTCTAATTCCTCGTTCTGTTGGGCCAGATATAAGCCCGACAAACTAACCCGCTTGTAATCTCCTTATGGAAATGAACCCGACAGCGGGGAAGTAAACTGGAAGCTACCCGGAGCTTGTGAATGAGGACGACTTCTTATTTTTCTCCTCCTTTCCTCAACAGAGTTTCCTAATTAATTGAAACAGAGAGACCGAGACCACCAGCAGCGCCGGGCAGCGCGGTCTGGAGCTGAGAAGGAATCCCAGTGCTGCAGAGCGGGCCAGCACACAACCATACGCGGCTCGGATACCGCAGAACAGCCGCCTGCGCGCAGCGGAACACACGACACACCGTGTGCTAATACTCTTATGTCCAGAAAACAATGGCAAAAAGCTTGAAGATGCGCAGCCAGTATATGTGAAATGCCATATTTAAATAACGGATAGCCTATTTTATGTAATATCATTAATAATAATAATAATAATAATAATAATAATAATAATAATAATAATAATAATAATAATAATAATGTATTACTAGTGTTATTAGTGGTATAATGTTTTTGTTTTTCTATAAAGCTTATTATAGGCTATTATAAATACGTATTGCCTGCAACTGTATTCAGCAATACTGATGAACGTAAAACTACAATTTACTGAAAACTGCTCTTAGCTTATTAAATCGGAGCCCACAAATAAATGCGATGCAGGTCCTATTGAGTTAAAATCTAAATGATACAAATATTATATTTTATATTTAGCACAAATAATCGGAACTGGTTTAGTTTATATTTCATACATTGATTCAAGACAACAAAACTGAAAAACAATCACGCTACTATCTAATATATTGTTCGCGGTGTTAATGTTTAGATATATCCTTTAATTAGAAATGGTATCAAACCAATTGTTATATATATATATATATATATATATATATATATATATATATATATATATATATATATATATATATATAATATATATTAGTAATAATAATAATAATAATAATAATAATAATAATAATAATAATAATAATTAAAACGTATACTACATTTCAATTTAATAAATGAAAAATCATGTATCCGTGGCTGTAGGGTTATAGAACACATTGTAAAATATAATTAGCAATCGAAATGATTTAATTATTGCGCGCCTCGATCATTAATGGAAAGAGGGCTCTCCATCTGAATAGAGCTATTTTATATAGCCCATTGATTACCGCTTATTGAAAACATAACGTTTCTGGATAATATTTCAGAACAAAACAAAAACTGTCATTTAAATTTTCATAACAAAAACCGACACATAATTCGACGCTGCATTTCCCAGCAACGCTTGCGCGGGCCCGTTATTATTAGGATAATCAGCAACATCATTTCATCAATCTGACTTGTTAATTAGCTTAGAAAAAAAGCATTAATTAGAGGCAAATTAGAGAAAAGGGCGCGCTGTTCCCCTGCACTTCACTTATTATGGTAATAGGGATATTGTTGCAACAAGTAACAGCATAGTACGAGCAACACGGCGCATAAAACAGGCCTGTAGTCTGAACGCAATTTATTCTATATTAATTGACGCGATAGATACTGAATGAGCCTTTTTTTCATTCTGAAAGAAAACGCAGTTTCTAAAATAAAGCTTACCCTCTACAAAGGGATGTGTTGTGATTGAGCAGAATATATAGCTTTTAATTGCGCAGGGCTTTTGATCATAAAGAAATTAGTTTTTTTTTTTCCTGGCAAACAATACGAGGACCGAGGACAGCTTGTAATGGCAAGAAACGAAACGATTCTTAACACTTTTTATTTTCCAGCTGTTCATTAGATGAGGAGGGCACGGGGTCAGCGAGAGCACCCCCTCTCATCTCAAATATAGACGCGGCTTTAACAAGGTCTGGAATATGAACATATAACACACATGCGAATAAACAAGATATTTGAAGCCTTTTAAAAGACCGAGAGTCAATAACTGAAATCTTCCACCTCAGTGACCCTGTACAAGACCTTTGGGTTATGTAATTAGCAGAGAATGACGTTTCAATTATTGTAACAATAGCGCAGTCTTATAAAGATCTGCATGGTTTTTTTTTTAAACCTGAGATGCGAGTAAAGTAAGCTCCTCTATATATTCCCATTGTGACAGACTTCCAGACCAGACCATTTTTGCGGTGTGCTAAGAAACAACTCCAAAAATATGATATCCAAAAAGGAAGGAGAGAGTTTAAAAGCATTATAATAAGTCATTTATAAAATAAATAAATAAATAAATCTATTAAAGTCTGCAATGGTTTGATATGTCAGCATTTCTTTTAGGCCTATAAATCATGGAAAAAAATTAGCGCAGCTTTCAAAATGTATATGCTTGTGTGGGAATGTCTTCTGTTTTATAATGTTTTGATACATTTTTTTTTTTTTTTTAAAAGTTGGAAATCAAAAACAATTTCTATACCGTCTGGTCGCAGTTTCAAATCAGTCGCTTTCGCTGTTTTAAGGATGTGTTTTCTCTCCACTCGACACGTCCCGGTTTTACTCCGCTACGATATTCCCGCCTTTCGTCAACACCCTGTCTCGCGCTCTCTCTCTCTCTCGTGCTTGTCGTTTCGCTACGCCGTGCTCGCGGACAGCAGATAACCCTGAACACGAGAAAGAAAGTCTTGAAAATGTCACCTGAGCGAGAGAGGCAACGAGAGACCGTGTGTGAATATTATCACAACAACAAGCGAGGTCCCAGCGTCAGCGATACAACCCGAAGGACAACGAGCCATTTACAGACAGAGCCGCTTCACCTGCGAGTGAAAAGAGAAAGTGAAAAACAGTTTTTATTCGTAAATGTTCCCACTTTCCTAAACTGTAATATCAAATAAAAAACATGATTTAAAATATCAACTGTAACAAACACAACTGTAAGAAAGATATCCGATGGTTGTTTGGGGCGTTTTATTGCATTAAATAATCATACATTTTGTAATTCGGTGCTGGTTTTAAAAGTTGCTAAAGCATAACTATGCTGAAAGTTAGACGGTTTAAAGCTGAAGACACACACACAAACACACACACAAAGATAGTGTTTTGTTGCTGCTATAGTATATATAGCCTACTGTGTAACTTCTGGATTCACAGACTTTAATACCCTATGGACTGAACCTGGAAGACAATGCATGCTTTTAGGATTGGAACGCCACCTCAGAACTGGCTGTGTCACAGTGTTCTTAGAACATTCATCTGCCAGTCACTGTGCAGCTTTCAGACTTGACATCATCAGTCTGCCTGGCTATTTCTACCATGCTCTCTGAAGGAGGCGGAAGCTGGAACGTTGTAGCTAATTGTTAAAATCGTGATTTACCTCTGTAAACTTTTAGACAAACATTTCTATGACTCAACGCTATGTCTTTATACACTGCCCTGCCTGTGTCACTGCTGCCAGCTATTCCTAAACACAGGCTGCTGCTGCTGCTGGCGTTGACCCTGAAACAACAACACACTGGACAGGCCAGGGCCATGGGTCTGACCAGGGATTGTCAGCTTCATACAGGGTTCTTATAATGCACATGCCAGACCTGGTGCTTATCAACAGTCACTGGCATGGTCACTTAGAGACATTTTTCAGTTTACAATACTGTCCCATTGCTTTATTGGAAGCATTTGCACAGTGATATGTGTTTTACAGTTTGTGTTTACATGAGGGGATGCAGAGTGGATTTAGAGCATGTACAGATCAGCAGTGCAGAGATATTGATCTTGATCTGTGAGGAATCTTTCTCTTCTCCTGGTCCTGTTTGGTTTACTGTAGTCATGTTAGTTTGGAGCAGCCTATTCTGCAAGTGTCTTGGAAAGTATAGAAAACTTATTCATAAAATATATACATGCAAGTAATCACATTAATTCAATTAGTATAAAACAATGTATTATTATTATTATTATTATTATTATTATTATTATTATTATTATTATTATTATTATTATTATTATTATTATTAATGCCAGGGATGACCATCATCCTGATAAAAAGTGATCTCTTATTTGAATCTCACACTCTTCCTCCTCTGATATGGTCAGTCACTCAGCAGCAGCAGCCCCTCTGTGATGTTTATCAAGTGCTGCTCGCTGTCTCTAATATGCGATGAGCAATCCCTGACAGACAGCCTGTCAATGTGTTTGCGTATGTCATCCGCAGACTGAACTGCACACTGTACACAACCCGGAAAGTCTACTGTGTTTGTCTAAGCACTGTGAGAATTGTCAGTAATGATAAATTTCTTCATGGCACATTAAGCTGGCTAATCCTCTACATTCCTCCTTAGTGCTTATTGTCAGCCTGAAAACGATTTCCTCTCAGCTGCACTCTCCTCGCTCCCTAGGTGTGTCCCGCTGCAGTCGGGATAACCTCCCAGCATGACTGGAAACAGAGGCCACCGCAGGCAGAGGCTTGTCTGGGTTTAATTAAAGCTGATATTTAAAATGACTCATTTATTTCCCTGGGATTACACATTAGAGAGGAGCTCCACTAGGTCAAAAAAATAGTCTCCTGGCCGCCAGATCTCAACTCTCAACACACAGCACACACTAAGCAGTTAATTAAATTAAAATTAAAATCACTGATTGCTGCTGCTACCGCTGCTGAATTTACAGTGCCATTGAATTACAGTACACACACACGTATATATATATATAATCTGTCCCTCCAAAAAAAATTTATATAACCAAAAACTCATTTTCTATAATGAACCACTCTTAAATAGTAAACACTGGCCAGGATTAAATCAAAACTATGGCGGCACCATTGCCATTATAAAGTGCAGCTATTAGTTTTATGATGATCTATAAACAACCTGCAATGCATCTTTAAACGTGTTATAAAGGATGAAAACATATTCTTGAAATGTATTTTTTTGCTTACGATTGTAAGTCGCCCTGGGTAAAGGCGTCTGCTAAGAAATAAATAAATAAATAAATAAATAATTAATTAATAATAATAATAATAATAATAATAATAATAATAATAATAATAATAATAATGAAAATACTATGCTATAGCAGCATGGTGCTCTAAGTATGGCAAGCCAAATGATCAGTTAGAGATTTGAAAAATTGCATTATAAGATATCTTGAAGTATTTTCAGATATCTGTAAATCATTTGCAGACATCTTTAAATGAGATTTCTGTAAATAAACCCTTTTGAAAATATCTTAATTTCATTTTGAGAGATCTAAAGCTTGATTTACAGATCTATTTAAATAATGTTTTGCTAGCATGGTACGCCAAACTGTCATTTAGAGAATATCTCCAAATGAAATTAAGATATCTTCAAAAGCTCATTTAAAGATGACTGGAAATCATTTTGAGATATCGGAGATATCTTTAAAGATTTAGAGAGATCTGGAAATGATTTAGAGATATCTTCAAATATTTCGAGATATCTATAAATTAATTTGAGATGTCTCTAAATACATTTTGGCTTGCCATAGAAGTCCAGTATAAACGTTTTCTCGTGCCTTCGTCGGCGTAATCATTACTTGGCTTTCTTATACAAGTACAGTTATTCTTGCTATAACCCGTTATTCTTTGTCAGACCCTTTAACACGTGTATAGATGTGGTGTGACCAGCAGCTGCTCCTCCGTGTAGAACCGAACTCGCGTCTGACTTCAGTTCATTAAAGAATTAAGGAAATGCTTTGAAAACATGACCCAAGAAATCTCGCAGCGGAGGAAATATTATAAACCTGCGTTAAAAGCTTCTGCAGCTGTGACACTGTAAATACATCGTCACAGAGGATTGATCTAGAGGTGTACTAATGTAGACAACTAGCGCTGTTTTAACTTCAACACAACTTTGGATCTCCTTGTTCTGATTTTGTTCGAAAAGCAGTTTCTATTAAACTCTCATGCAACAGGTCAACTACATATTTTTTTATTATTATTTCATCAGTGAAGAATGCCTAAAATAGCAGGGTCTTTTTCCAACAGAGCAAGCATAACCCTCATTAAATTTCCCTGCGAGCTGGGGACTGGCAGATGCTGCTGACACAGACCCCGGAATAATCTCTTTAACCCGCCGCTGTCGGGAGCAGACAGGCAGTGACCACAGAACGCATTCCGCGCGGCTGAGGGAGCTAAACAAACAATTTCACTTTGAGAGAGAGCGAGAGATCTCCACTTTGTCACATTACCCTACACTTATCCTTGATCGTAAATCAAATATAAGAAATCAGATACAGTTGCGTGCTTGTCAGAATTTCAGTACTTCTTATCGTTTGTAATTATTGCATCCCTTGCAACATTAGCGCCATTTTTTTCTTAATGTGTCTCTTACCTTAAGAGATTTCATTTTCACAGTTCCGTCAGCCAGAACCTCTCGCCTCACCCTAGATGACACAGCTCGTATGCAATAGGATACACTCTTCGCTCAATGTATTAACTTCTAGCAAACAGGTCTATTATAGAAGTGTATTTGAGAACAGAAACAATTTTGCTGATTTTTTTTTTAATTAAAAAAAGGCATTCAAATTATACAATGTAATTTAGATCCGACAGATCGATCCTGTAAAAACTGTTTTAGTTTCGCTAGTTAAAGATAATATTGTGCAAGAACAGAAAGTAATTAATTGCTCTTCGTATCGTTCGTTAATTAAACACACTCAGTTCTGTAATATGATTAATGCCATTAGGTTGTTATCTGTATTTGTCTCCAAAATTAATGTATAATAGAGATACTTTGGATACAGTAGCTTTTATTAAGGAAGCTAATACTTGCAGGGCTAATTACAAGAGGTAGATTGTTAAGGCTTTTAAAAAGAAACAAACAAGTATAAATTGAGAGATTAATTATGAGCCCCACTGAGCTCCATCTCCACGAGACTCAGGTGAAAGTGACAAATTCATATCGGCCGACAGCGCTTGATAACGGAGATAAGCAGCCATAAATTTAGTGTCAGCAAAGGTCTTATTAAAAGCACCTTAATTAAATGAGGTGTGAGCCATCGCCCTCCAAAGCATTAATTAACTTCTGTCTGAGATAATAAGGTTGGGGTTACTGATGATTTAATTAAACGCAGGTCCCTCCGTCTGAAAAACTATGGCTGGGGGGGAACTCGTCCTGTGACAGGATAATGGATAACGAGACCGGAGACGCGGGCTGGTAACCTTGGTCTGTGAGGGGAGAGAGCGAGCGAGCGCGCGGATTGGGCATTCCACTGCAGCTTGCTGGGTTTGCACACCTGAACGACAGTCCGGACACTGAGGCAGTTCAGCAGCACATTAACATCTCTATTTACTTAAACAGTTATATTTCTTCTGACACAAGCACACGACCGAGGTCTGGATTCATTATCCCAGCGTCAAACCCATTGTAGCGATGACGTGGTGTAAACTTTGAATTGAGGCTTGATGCTACAGTTCGGTAGGCGCAGTCAAAAGTATTGGCACTCTACACTTAACATGAGATCATTCAAGAAAACATGTTCATGCACGCATTTAGTGAACATTAGACACTAATTAATATGACAAAAGACCAAATACACTATTTCTGGTAGTTTAACAACACTCTTTATATATGCACTGAAGCAATTTCAAATATGTGTTCACGACAAAAGCATTGGGACCTTTACCTTAAAAGTCTGTAAAAATGCAATAGAACTAATTAAAATATATATTAATTACTTTGAAAACCATTTTGAATGTTTGCAGATGGAATGAACGCAGCCATATATCAAAACATTCTACAAAGTATAATGATACCCTCTGCTCATCAGCTGATTGGCAGACAGTGTATCTTCCAACATGACAACGACCCAAAGCATACAGCTAAGTCAACCCTGGAATTCTTGAGGAAAACGAAGATAAAAGTTCCGGAATGGCCTTCGCAATCAGCAGATCTCAATCCAATCGAAATGCTTTGGACTGATCTGAAAAAACCTGCAGGCAAGCATTGTGTATCTGTCTGAGCTGAAGGAAATATGAAGACAGAAAGAGCCCAGATTTCACCAACAAGGTGTAACATAGCAGTTAAGAATGATCCGAAACGTCTGAAAGCCTTAATTGTTATTATTATTATTTATTTCTTAGCAGACACCCTTATCCAGGGCGACTTACAGTCGTAAACAAAAATACATTTCAAGAATCACAGTACAAGTAATAACACAATTAGGAGCAAGATAGAAGATAGACTTTCTGAAGAGAAGAGAAGGGTATGATGACAGTATAAGAGAAGTGTATGATGACAGTAAAAACCCTTTTTTGGCACATCAAGCAATGAGTGGCAGTTTATATTAATAATTATTATTATTATTATTATTATTATTATTATTATTATTATTATTATTATTATTATTATTAATAATAATAATAATAATAATAATAATAATAATAATAATAATAATAATAATAATAATTACTAATATTGAAATAATAATGATAGCAAGTATAATAATAATTGTTTATTATTATTCTGTTGGAATTAAATAGTAAATAATATTTGAATTCCTAAAACTTGTTCCATGGTTTTTTCTTTTAAATGATATCAAGCTCCAGCATCTGTTAAATGTTATATCTCCTCAGCTTGTTGTTGCTGGGCCCAGTTCACAAAACTGTTAAAAGAAAGGTTTTGTTAAATCCAGTTTTGATTAATTAAATCAAGAAATCAAGTTTGCAGTTCATGAAGCCCATTTCCTCTGAGAGGCTTTGTTAGTTTGCTCTCATTTAAAAAAAAAATACCTTAAAACAGTCCTTAAAGTTTCATGATTTTTTCTTTCAGACAAATCTTTTCACCAGGATTGATACAGCCCTCTGTTGAAACTCCATTGCCCGCCATACAGTTTCAACAGGAATCGCATATTTACATGTCACAAGAGCATCGTGAGGAAATCCTCAACAGCACAGCGCACTGTCATACTTCAAAACTATTTTAAAAGCAGGATCGATAAGTCTGCAAAACTATTTGATTTAAAAAGAGGCGGCATCTCTGCCATAAATCTGCGACTAATTATGCTGCCAGTTTGTTAAGACCAGTGTTACGGATCTGAAAAAATGGCAACGCTGTCTGTGCCCCAGATATCTTTGAGATGATGGACTGTTTTCTGGGGTAATGTGCTGTAATAAAACACAATGATTAATCACCTCATTTACCAGTGAAAAATATTATTGTATTAACAGGGTGAAAACATAATAGGTAAAGGTGATTAATACACAAGCCGATTTGGCTGAGAGAATGTGTTATTCTGGGAGCTCTGCGATAGCCTGTTAGCATGAAGATGCCTGCAGCTCAACTGAGTGCAATACAAATAAAAACTGTGCAGCATTTCAGATTTACTATAATAAAACAGCAGATCAATGCATTTGTGTTGTAATAGGTAATATCACAGTGTGTCATTTTATTTTGCACTAAGATGTCACTGTTCTAACAAAACAGCTCTGTTGCAGCATTCCACTCTGCATTATTGTTGAAAAACCAATCGATACATATTTTAGAGAACAGAGCACTGTTCATTTCCAGTCTTTACACCATGCTAATGTAATACTATTTATTATTTGAAAGTAAAAAAAAATGATCGCAGCCTCATAAAACAAATGTTCCCCAAATTTATTCACAGAAATGTTTTGTATTAGAAGTAAACCTTGTTATTGTATTAGTAAACCATGTTATTGTATTAGTAAAGTATAAGTCATCTTACTCTGCCATATAATACAATGAAACCCTCCTCCCTCCACACACACACACACACACACACACACACACACACACACACACACACACACACACACACACACACACACACACACACTGTACACACTGTCCAGCAACCACAGAGACCAGCACAACTCTGTCTAGCCCACACTACCCTCACACTAACTACTAACAAGTAGACGCGCAGAGTATTACTTCTCTATTTTCAAGAGAATCATAGAAAAACACTTACCTACAAGCAAATGCAATTCCTGAATAATGTTACACACCTATTCTGTGGGTGGATATATACTATATATATATATATATGTACAGCTCCGCTGTATGCATGTCTACATAGCTCACATTATATTTGATATCTGTATGATACATTGAGTATAAATATGATTAATTTCTAGCACCGAGCACGCACACACAAGGAAGCTGGCCCCCTCGCTGCTCAGTAGACAGAACTACGAGCAGTGGGACCGTTCCATTCAAGACTGCTTCATACAGAAGTTGACAATACCCCACTGAAAGCCATTGTTGTTATTCCACATTTTTTAAATTGCTGAGCAGAACAGACAATATGGCAGGCTGGAAAACTAGGCTGGGGAACTGACCCGGAGTTCATGATGAAACAACGAGAGGCACAGAGGAACGGTTTGTCATTTACTGTAAGGCAGCTGCTGTCATTTAAACTGGATGCCACCCACATCCTCACCCAGGCTGCTGCCCTACAGCCTGCACTGCACTGCTTACTGTTGTTAACTGTAGTTTAAGAAACAATCTACTGCAGTATCTACTGCAGCTTTTACTACAGACTTTACTGCAGTACATTCCAGTATTTACTGTAGGATACAGCAGTCCTATTCTCTCACTCCCATTCTCAAACCACGCCGCCCTATCCACTGCTCCAGCTCTCTGTCAAACCTAGAAGGATTGCATTTCAGCAGAGCTCTAGTTTCTGAATCCTGTTGCTGGAGAACAAGAGGATGTGTTTTTAGGCTTGTGGTGTAGTTAGTTTATTGATCTTCCAGGGGCTCAAGTATCAAGACTTCAGGTGCCAGTTCACTGATACACAACAAAACCAGTGGACTGCAGCATTTACCCAGAACACACTGTGTCACCATCGCAGCTCCGGGGCTGTTACTGTGAACGGCAATATGAAACATGTGCATTGGGTTTCATTTATGGCTGGTTTAGCACGATTCTTGGACTACTCAATGTTATATTAGGTACGGTAACTCAAGACTGGAGCTAATCAGGGTCTGTGAAACTAGCTGTTAGCGTTCACACTCTATCAAGGATTTATAAATCATCTGTGAATGAGCTTCAGCGGTTCAGACGATTACCTCCAAGAATAACAGTTTATTTCCATTCCATTTTAATGAGATGCTACTAGCGTAAAAGCATGATGTCTTCCATGTTGAAGTCTCTTAAAAATGAATTACATGCTCTTATAACGCTGTATTATACACTTTTAGGATTATTTATTACCGTCTCATATTGTTAGTGACACATTCATAGATGCATTATTGAATGTTTTTAGCTCATCCTTAAAGTTAATAGTTATATGTTGTGTGTTCATCAACTGGGGGGGGCGGGGGGGGGGGGGGTACAGTCTCTTAGCTTTGATACTGGGGGGGTGGGGGGGTACAGTCTCTTTGCTTTGATACTGGGGGGGCAGGGGGGGTACAGTCTCTTAGCTTTGATACTGGGGGGGTGGGGGGGTACAGTCTCTTTGCTTTGATACTGGGGGGCGGGGGGGGGGTACAGACTCTTTGCTTTGATACTGGGGGGGCGGGGGGGTACAGTCTCTTTGCTTTGATACTGGGGGGCAGGGGGGGTACAGTCTCTTTGCTTTGATACTGGGGGGGCAGGGGGGGTACAGTCTCTTAGCTTTGATCTTCTTGCGTTATGTAGGGACATCACATCATTTTTCGAGAACAGTGTGCATTATTATTATTATTATTATTATTATTATTATTATTATTATTATTATTATTATTATTATTATTATTATTATTATTATTAATTTGCAGGAATCAATTTGGCATCATGCCCTGGGACGCCATGTCACTCGCAGATTGATCTGGATATTTAACAGCGATTTAAACTCCCATCAGTCACCCCAGCTATTAGGACCTGAGTCAGTGACAAGGAGATAAGTGAGTGACAACAATCCAGTGCCAGAGGCAGCATTAAATGTCTGCTCTCTGCTACTTGATCCGGGCCCGTGGAGTCGGAGTGGCACCTGAGTGGGAGTGATGGGCTGCGAGCCCCCCGGCCGGCCCGAGGCTCGGCACTCGGTCTCCAGTTACTCCTCCTCACCTCGGCCCCGTGATGGATGGGACTTTTATTACAAACCTCTTTCTTCCTGGGGGTCATTAGAGAAAGACGTTTGGAGGAACGTTTGTATACCATGACATGTTTTCCCAGTCAGTCTCTCAGTCAGTGGCTGGAGAAATTAGATCTGAATTATGGCTTCACGTTTATCTGTCAATTAATGTCTATGTTTCTGCAATAAAGTAATGAGTAAAACTCTTGTCTCTGGTACGGGTGTATTTATGTTAACCTATGACAATTTGGTGCCCTTTTGCACCTCTTAAAAATGGTCCCATTTGATGAGTTTTTCAGGAGCACGGTTATCTTTAAAGATATACCAAATAACATGCTCTTCTATGTGTGTGAGTATAGCAGGACCATAATTCAAATGTAGCCCTTGCCTGTGTGAATGCGTATTTGTACACCTGTGAGAACTTCTTGTCAGGTTAATGACCAGATGAGTCAAGATCAAACCATTCAAAAATGAAAAGTCGTGCTAACAGAGTTAAAGTGGATCTGTCGAGGGGAAATCAATTGCAATATAAAACAAAGATCCTGCAAGGTAAGACCAACCACACCTCCCAGTGCCTCCAGGATAACAAGGATAGCTGTGTTCTCACATGGCCCTGCAGAGAGAGTTTGTGGCATCGAATTCTTTCCTGTATCCTGAGGCCCCCAGCTCAGCTAAACCAGCTGATTTTATTCCTGCGAACCAGGACTCATAACAGGGTATGTTCTCTGCTGCTAGTCCCTTTAAGTTATTCATAAACAGCCTTTGTTAGTTAAGAGTATCTGGAACGGTGGGGGAGGGGGGGGGGCGGGGGGTAATTGTGCTCATTAGCAGAATGACAGCTTTCAGAGGCCCGAAAGCTAGCTAAGCAGCCAGGTACTGTATAATCTTCCCAGGTACTGTGTGTCCGCTCCAGCCGGGGGACGTCTCCCCGCTGTGTCCTTCCTGACAAACACACATCTATCATAAACTATTACCCAGCATCAAAGCATTACTTTAACTCTAGCATTACACCAGACTGCTTTTCACAGGGTCGGCTTGTGAAGCCCGTGAGGGAGAGGCATTGAATCCCGACGGCTCTGCATTCACTGCAGATTGGAAAATGACAGGTCTTCTCGAGTTTCGGGAACTGAACACCCCCGCCCTCGCCCCATGCTGTTCACCTGGGCTGGCAGGGAGGTCGCTGTGCCCTCACGGCACTACAGACCTGCAGAACGAGAGCTTCAGCTTCTCTGTGCCACTACTCCCCTGCCTGGATAAAGAAGAGACCCCTATAGACTGCCTAACCCCCACCTGTTACGTATCTGCCCTGACAATGAATTTAATGCTAATGCAAGGTTTTTCCACTTTCCCTTATTGCAGCGTTTTGAAAGAAACACTATTGTCTGGTTTCACAGACCCTGATTAGTACTAGTCTTGGATTACCTTACCTAAAATAACATTAGGTAGTCCAGGTTTAGTGCTAATCTAGGTCTGTGAAAACAGCCATATAAATTCTAAATGTGCATAATATTTATTTTTGTATCTGTTTACTAGCTCACATTATGTGTTCTTAATCATGACTTACTGCAGTTTCTGTGATCATAGATATTTGGAAAGTCAGTAATCAAGTCACTTTGACCTTTGGGGCAAGCCTGAGCAAGGTAGAATTTCTAGAATGAGGCCCAGTGCATACTTGACCATTGGAGGTGCACTGGTAAATTTTTACCCCATGAAACAAGGAGTCTGTCTGAGATTTTCCATAACAGAATTTGCAGGGGATTTTATTAAGCATGCAGAATATCCATGAGTGGAAACACAGAATTGGGCATCTTCCTCACTCTATTAAACCAAGCCATATCCATTTGTAACAACTATTTTAGTTTTGAATTATGAGAAACTGCATCTTAGCCTCTCTCTCTCCCTTAGTAAAATCTCAGGCTCACAAATCATTTTCTTTTTATTCTGCCTGTTCTTATCGCAGTCTTGAAGACAGCCTGCTTGTATTGTGTGGGTCCCTCCTCAGTGTGAATGCTGCACTTACCGCTAATTAAGTAATAATGGTCCTCCCTCTGCACTGAGCGCTAATTAAACCCCTTTTCTTCCAGCAGCAGCCGTGCACTCACCCGTTTTGTCAGGCTTCGTATTGTGTGGTCTGTTCCCTGCAGGTTAATGGGAGGTCTGGTCAGGGCTGCGTGGGCCATTTCACATGAATGCTGTTCCGGTGAAATCTATCTTCAGTCTGCAACTCAAGCAAGAACATCATCATCTGCCTGAAGGATTCATCTGCCTAATTCAAGAATTAAGTCACTATTCAAAATACACTGTCCTAACAAATAAAAATTCAATTAAAGAGATACTTGTGTATCATCTAGGTGTTCCTCACATTTCATGTCTTACCTATTCCAGCTAGAACTGCTTCTGAAAAGACTCCAGCATGCTGACTGTGGTAGAGGCGCAGAAAGAATCATATTAACTTTACATTGGAGCATCTCATCTTTTGAATATGGTCTTCAGTTCATAAAGGAGTGCTGACCAATGTTTTAAGTATCTCGTTTCTTACCTGTTTTGTGCATCAGCAGCATTATCTGTATCGCTGGTTCTTGTGTGCATTGAAGACCTTTTTTACTAGATAAGAAAAACTGCAAAACTGTTCATTCCTGGTATCTAATACCCTCCCAGGTGCTAGGTCACATGACCTAACTGCAGCTAGACCATTGGAGGAGTAACACAGTGTATAAAATATACAACACACCAGGAACAATCACTTTTACCTTCATTAGACTGATAAAATCACAGTAGGCCTAGAAAATCTCACTTAGGCAAGAAAACATTTCAAATACCATTGCATAGCTGTTGTGTGTGTGTGCGTGCATGCGTGCGTGCGTGCGTGCGTGCACGTGTTTGGTACCTTATAAAAACTGCTATTAAGATAGAGACAATATTATTATTATTTATTTATTAGCAGACGCCCTTATCCAGTGCGACAAGATATCACATTATTTTTACATACAATTACATTATTTTTTACACATTATTTTTACATACAATTACCCATTTATACAGTTGGGTTTTTACTGGTGCAGTCTAGGTAAAGTACCTTGCTCAAGGGTACAGCAGCAGTGTCCCCCATCTGAGATTGAATCCACGACCCTCCGGTCAAGAGTCCAGAGCCCTAACCACTACTCCACACTGCTGCCCCTAATAATCCTGGGGTTATTGTCACTCAATATAATTGCTACAGTATCATCTTAATCATATCAGTATGTAGTATCATTTATACTGTGTTGTACTGAGGAAGGCTACTCACTGTCTGAAGGTATGTTTTGAACAGCTACCTCAAAAAGATATAGGCCGTGGTTTTAGCGACTCTTCTATTTAGCCCGGTAACACTGTTCTGACACAGATTTCACTCACGTAAATGAATCTAAGTGGTGGTGATAATGGCACTCCATCATGGTGGCACTGTCCCTTTGTGTACCAAGGTTACAGGAAGAACAACAAAGCAGAGCATGCAGACCGTCACTGCTTACTGCCTGCAACAGAGGCTTCTAATACATACATATATATATGGACATAAATACGACTGCAAACCTACTGCAGCACCAGTCCCTGCTAGTTGCGGCTGCCTCTTTATTACAGGGCTAACTTGTGTTTTCCACTGTCTTAAATGGGTTAGCTTGTCCAAGGAGATGTGGAACAGATCAGGACGTTTGTTTCAGCATGTCTTTAAATCAATCTACATTATGTATTCAAACACATAAAATAACATTTCTGAAGATGTACCGGTGTTAATGGTCTTTTTTTTAATGAAGGTACAGCACACCGACTCTATTAGTGTATTAGTTATGCTCATGTTGTATAAAAGCAGGTAAATGTACCGCACTGTGTGGTAGAGAGATAAAACAAAGGTCTCTTTTGATGTATTCGACACAGCGATTAGTGACCCCAAACTCCAGAGAGACAGGGTTTTAATTAAGAACACATCTCCGGAGGAGTAATTAAAAAAAAAAAAAAAAAAGCTATTATTAAGAGGAAGTATTCACAATTGCGTTCAGCTTTCCTTTCAATTAGTGCATCGACAATAGATTGTTTTCATGAATAATGCCCTACCTTGAGGAATCTTTCATTGTGAATTAGATGTTACAATAGCATTCAGAATGTAATTAGCGCAGCTCTGCAGTGTTTGATTGTTGTGTAAGTGCCTGTGGAGTGAGGTATAGAGGCTCGTCAGGGGATCGTGTGGTGAAGCAAAGCTGTCTTCTGATGAAAAGCGCCCGCATCGGGTAAGTGTGTGTGGGGGGGGGATCAAATTCAAATTGAATTTGAAAGACTGACCGGTGACAGCCACAGATAATAGGTATCCTGAACTCAGAAATATAAATACCATGGGTTACATTTTCAAACCTGAACAGAAAAAAAAACATTTTACTGAACAAAAGAATCCTACAATTATGAAGATGAAGCTGAGGGGGGCCTGTCCATTTCGAAGCCAATTTTACAGCACGAGCACCAGGGCTGCATCCATCCTCTGTCTGTGGTTAACCTGAGAATCAGGGGTTGATGCAATCCAGATACTCTAACAGGGTATAGTGTGATCAAATCGACCCCTAAGTGGATTTGCAGAAAATAATTCCCCTAGGCTTTCATCCATATGTGTGGGTTAGTAGGGCCTATACATGCTCCCTCGATACCTGTTCATGCTGTTTCCGCTAATGCCCAGTTGTTAGCTATCAAAAGAAGCTATGAGCTGTGAATTTCCAATAGCACTCCACATACTTACATTTCTGGTAAAAAAAAAAAAAAAAGTGCTGTATTCAAAGTTTTTGTTTTTTTTGGGTTTTTTTTCCAAACCCACAATATGGAATAAAAAATAAATATAAATATGCAGATTTCCCTGAGCTTGATAATGGCAATGCATTACATTAACGTCCATTCCCCTAACAGCGAAACATTTAGGTAATCTTGTCCAGCAAAAAAATGTCCCAATCTGAAAGGCCGGCCCCGGTGCTATCTGGCAGCAGCGGCCTGTTCTCAGATGCAGCTGGCAGCGTGCTTACTCTGACTGTCAAGCACAGTGAGAGATCTACTTATAAAATAATTGCATTTTCATATCAGAGGGGACCAGAGTTCTGCACACAATGAGAGTGCTGAGTCCTCTCTGTTATTGGCACAGGCCCTGTGCCATGCTCCTCAAATCAGTATGCAAATGTTCTAGTTTTTTTATTATTATTATTATTATTTTTATTATTATTTTATTTAAGGACGCTTTGCGGTGTACAACCAGCTCTGCAAAAATGGCCACAGATGAGAAGTAGGTAGTTTTCTCCCTCCCCGTTATTAAAATTGTAATTTATTTTCTAAATCAAACTGACAGTTTGCTTTCTATTTTTCCAACGCTGCTGCCTATTCCCGAGGTATAATTACTTTCTTAACTTTCTGACCTTCTGCGAGTTGTTTCGGATTGAAGGGAGGATGTTCCGTACAATGACTCTCAATTTTGGTTTATTTTAAAGGCAGACTTTATCAAACGCCCGGGACTAATCAGATTTCTGTTAACATTTCTCCTTCATTTTTTCCCTTCTTTCTTTTTTTTTGTTGCCGAAACCACGCTGGTAGATTAGGTAAAGGCGCAGTCCCCTTCAGTTTGATAATAGGCCAGCGTTTAATATTTATGACATGTATTTATAATACTGACAGGCAGCAATCTTTGTGTTAACAGGGAATTCAAATGCGTGCAGCTTAACTGAGAAGGACTTGCTGTCCTTTGCATTAACCCTCTGAGCTCCCGCTTGAATTGGTGTTTGTCAGAAACTTGTTAGTCAATGAGACTGCTGTCTCTTTTCTTGCCCTTTATAAGTCGTGAAACTATCCTGTATTCATCAAACGTGCACTGGGACTGCAAAACCCCAGCTATCCAGCATCAGATTACAAACTAGAATTATTCACTGCAAAAATGTAAAATCATGCTACCAATGTTATTACTAAGCTTATTTCTAAAACTACAGTACTAGAAATCTTCTGATTGAGTGTTTAAAGTTAGGGACGAGTTACCAGAGGAGTTGAGGCTGAGGAGTTCAGTCATGGGGGAAAGATTCCCATTTCCAGGGTAGAACTAGTATTGAATGTAATTAAAAGTAGCGCCCTATTACTGTCAATAGAAGCAGTGTGTTATATACGAGGATGGCTGTATGGATGAATACAGATCCATGCGCTTCTGCGCAGGATTGCTGATGAAGGAGCCAGATCAACCGAAAGCATTGAATAAACAATAGTAATGTGCCAATAAGCAAACATGTGTGAATACGTTTCCACACTAGGCACACTTCTCATCTGAAGATAGAGAACTTTGTGGTCTCGACAGTGCTTTTTATATATGATTAACTGATCCCTTGAAAATAACAAACAAAAAAACCTTTGTTAGAATTCTTGCATATAGAACGTCACGGTTTAACCTATTCTACAGTTAAAAGTAAACACAATGACAAAATATAGTATAATAATAATAATAATAATAATAATAATAATAATAATAATAATAACAATAATAATAATAATAATAATAACAATTAATAAATGCACATGGACTAACCATGTAAATAATTTTAGGGTAATATACTAGTTCCCTTTTTCATTTGTTATGAGATTATGAAGCCAATCTGCCCGCCTGTGCCCCCCCCCCCCCCTCCCTCCATATTAAACTGTCCTAATTTGGTGTAATCCCTCCTATCGCTCTCACCTTCTCCCAGGGTTCCCTCGTGGGGGGGGGGGGGTAGTTTTTTGCTGACTGCCTGATAATTGAATGAGTGATTATCCTTCCCGTAAATGGACAATGATATAGAAAAGGCTGGCATATGCCCTGCATATTAACGAGAGGCTGCAGCCGCTTAGATAAGGCAGCGCGATGGTGTCTGTGTAAAGGGGGTTAAAACAATCAGCCCCTGCAAGACAGCATGCTTACAGTCGTGCAAGACATGGAGGAGAGGAGTAGCGCTGCAGAGTGCTCCTGCCCCCTGCAAGGCAGCATGATTACAGACGTGCAAGACATGGAGGAGAGGAGCAGCGCTGCAGAGTGCTCCTGCCCCCTGCAAGACAGCATGATTACAGACGTGCAAGAC
The DNA here is from genome assembly GCF_902713425.1 of Acipenser ruthenus. Lineage (NCBI taxonomy): Eukaryota > Metazoa > Chordata > Actinopteri > Acipenseriformes > Acipenseridae > Acipenser > Acipenser ruthenus. The sequence goes on along the minus strand of NC_081204.1, from coordinate 30,870,052 downwards.
ATGGAGGAGAGGAGCAGCGCTGCAGAGTGCTCCTGCCCCCTGCAAGATAGCATGCTTACAGACGTGCAAGACATGGAGGAGAGGAGCAGCGCTGCAGAGTGCTCCTGCCCCCTGCAAGACAGCATGATTACAGACGTGCAAGACATGGAGGAGAGGAGCAGCGCTGCAGAGTGCTCCTGCCCCCTGCAAGATAGCATGCTTACAGACGTGCAAGACATGGAGGAGAGGAGCAGCGCTGCAGAGTGCTCCTGCCCCCTGCAAGACAGCATGCTTACAGACATGCAAGACATGGAGGAGAGGAGCAGCGCTGCAGAGTGCTCCTCCGATGACTCACGACTCTGTGAATCTGGTTCCTTCACCTCTAGGTCATCTAAAGGGACCCTATTAGAAAAGAGACCGTTCCTAATATACTGTTACCATAACAACACAATAAAAAAGAAGCACTCTAGTTCACTGTCATTTTAAACTATCCATAGTACGAACTTTGGAATCTGGACAACTAGATGTATCTGTAGCTAGATGTATCTTCTAGTTATTAAAAAATAATATATAAGAGATTCTATAAAATGAAATATAAGAGGTTCTCTCCAAATTATGCCTCTTAAAACTGTAAGTTACATGCAATTACCATGAAGACTTCTCTCTCTTTCCTTTGCAGTAAAGCTTTCAGTTTACTGCTAACACTGGTGAATAAATGACCTTGATTAAGGAACTTTTTGTCAGAAGACTAGTCAAATGTCTGTGAATTTGTAGTTTTAAAGTAATTCCTTAGATTATTTGTCTGTCTGTACTGTTAAAATCAGCCAGTATGACCTCCAACACTTTCAGGAATGTCTTCTTTTATTCCTTGGTCTCATTTACTCCGGCACCAAACTGTGCAAATGTTTGATAAGCCGAAGCTTCCAGCATTTGAAACATGTTACTGACAGAGAACAACCCAGTGACGGGTAACCGTTTTTATAAATCACGTAAGGAAACCAACCAGTCTTACCCTGTATACTGATGTCACTGTGTGTATAGGACATAGGAAGCGATTCTAAAGAACAAACCTCTGTCATGTTTAATGGAAGCTCCTGAGTACTTGTTGTTAACAGTGAGTGCAGTGCAGGGTGTCTCTGTTTTGGAGACACTATTTTGCACAGTTTGAGCTTCCAAAACCACACCAGATGATACAATCAAAGACATCCATACACAACTCATTCACACAGATATTTAAAAACTATAAGAAACTATATAAGAAACGTCTGGTTGATAAACTTTCAGCTAATGCCTTAAAAGAACCAGAGTTCCTTTCTGTATTGGTTTCAGAATGTATTATTTTGAGACGCATTCATTTGGCAAAGAGAAGAAATATTATTAATTTTTGAAATCCTCAGTGTGCAGGGGGGTGCACAGTTAGCCAATAAGAACCCAGATGTACAGTATGATTTGTTTTAAAATTCTCCTCTTTTTTTTGAGGTTTATGCATTTAGGTTGTGGTGCCTACATTGAACTCCCTGCCAATCAATAGCTTACATTTATTAGCACTGAAAAGCAATATTTTCCTTTTTACCTCACAATAATTGCATTTAGTCCTGTGAAGTACCTTATCACAGGTTCGACAACGAAATAAAGGCTGGTTTCCATAGCGACCGTGAAAGCTATCAACTTCCTTTTCAAGGAAATAATGGACTTCTCTCCTCTTTATGTCAGTCTTCTTCTCAGCTCTCGGCGCCTCTGATTAAATTCTAACCCACGTGTCCTTGAAATCCTTCATTTACTTTCTTTAACAGAACCGTTGAAACCATATGAATAAGTCTAAACATATTAATGATTATGATGTGGAGCTAGTTCAGTGTGGGGAGGGAGGGGGAGGGCAGGCTATCAACGAGTACCCTTTCTTTCCTTTAAATCTGAGTCTAATAACGACAGTACTTTAAAAAGAACAACAATCAATCTCGGGTTACTGGGACGGGGGAGCTGCAGTACCCCCAAAATGTGTATCTGCCTCTTAGTCATCAGCTCTAACCACTAGACCACACTGCCTCCTAGTCTCTTAACTCTAACCACTAGACCACACTGCCTCCTAGTCTCTCAGCTCTAACCACTAGACCACACTGTCTCCTAGTCTTTTAGCTCTAACCACTAGACCACACTGTCTCCTAGTCTCTCAGCTCTAACCACTAGACCACACTGCCTCCTAGTCTCTTAGCTCTAACCACTAGATCACACTGCCTCCTAGTCTCTTAACTCTAACCACTAGACCACACTGCCTCCTAGTCTCTCAGCTCTAACCACTAGACCACACTGTCTCCTAGTCTCTTAGCTCTAACCACTAGACCACACTGTCTCCTAGTCTCTCAGCTCTAACCACTAGACCACACTGCCTCCTAGTCTCTTAACTCTAACCACTAGACCACACTGCCTCCTAGTCTCTCAGCTCTAACCACTAGACCACACTGCCTCCTAGTCTCTCAGCTTTAACCACTAGACCACACTGCCTCCTAGTCTCTCAGCTCTAACCACTAGACCACACTGTCTCCTAGTCTCTTAGCTCTAACCACTAGACCACACTGTCTCCTAGTCTCTTAGCTCTAACCACTAGACCACACTGTCTCCTAGTCTCTTAGCTCTAACCACTAGACCACACTGTCTCCTAGTCTCTTAGCTCTAACCACTAGAACACACTGCCTCCTAGTCTCTTAACTCTAACCACTAGACCACACTGCTTCCTAGTCTCTCAGCTCTAACCACTAGACCACTGAGCTATACTGAGCTATACTGAGCTATACTGAGCTATACTGAGCTGACACTAACCACTGAAATATACTGAACTGACACTAACCACTGAGCTACAATGCCTGAGCTTGAAATTTAGGAAACAAAAACCAACAGCATTTTCGAGTGGAAAGTTATGTTGCTTTTTTTTTTTTTTTTTTAGCACACCTTTAAACTGAAATCATGTTTATACTTTTTAATACAAACTCAGAAACACACTCCAGGATCTCACCTGGAATAAAGCTGAGGGTTTCTGTGCAAATCATTAATCTTTTGCAGATTTGTAATTATTTGCCTCTTTGTTGCAGGATGCCTGCCAGACTGTGACCCTGCTCTCACTGCATTGAGTCCCTTTCATCTCCTCAGCACCACGTCCTTGAGCACTGAAAAGCATGTGCGGGGAGTGGGGGGGGGGCTGTGCGGGGTGAGAGAGAGAAAAATCAGAGAAGCATTCATTTCTCTAATGACACAAGCACACACAACATTCAGCATGCAGCATTTCAGTATATTAAGTGTGGATGCAGGAGAGCTTGTTCATGCAAAAGGGACGCGCAGCGCCAAACTGTTCCATTCTCCACCCTCACTGTGCTGAAATGACATGATTTTACTTTGTCCAAGTCTTGTAAGTTTAACAGGTGTTTGCAGCCATTTTAATGATCGGAGATGGATTCAGAGTGAAAGATATATACAGAAATGAAACATGAAAAGTATTCAAGCACATCTTATTGTCAAAAAAAACTTGTTCCGAAATAAAACAAATGCACCCCTCTGGAGCACTTCATTGAGCGTCCAGTCTGCTGGACACAATGCGACTAAACAGTGAGAAAGGCATGCATTCCGCGTGAGAAGTGAGATTATGAGAATTCAATCCACATGAATTAACAGGGCTGAATTCAAAATGAATCAGGACTCAGAGGAAGTGTCTAAGATATCCAGGTGCTGTGCTATTCACTCGGAATTCATTATGAATTTGCAGCCTTTATTTGAAAGTGTTTCCCATGCTTGCATGCTTTATGATAGAAACAGCAGACTGCATGCCTGCTTGTGCTGAAGGTGGCCTGAACTAACAAGGTTAATGTTACAGCTCTCCCCGAATTCCTCTGCTGTTGTGACCTATTCTGAGCTGACCTCTAGTACTGCAGGAGGGGGTGGGGCTTTAGAAGGATCTGAAATATAATTAATATCACAGGCTACCAACCAGGATATTCATCTAGATCCAATTAGAGATGACTTCCTGCAGGGAAGCAGCCTGAGCAGAGCTGGACTGAGACGGAAAGCGTCCTGACTTTAGAAAAGACCCCGTCCCTCTCTTTTGTTCTTTATTCTCTGCAAGACAAGAGCTGTCTTTCTGTCAAGACGAGTTCAGCAGTTAATATCCGAACCATTACGAGCTAATGTTGCTGAGCCATGGGGGTTACTGATTGTGAAGTCCTGGAGCAGTTACTTTGAAAAAGTCTGTAACGATAAAAGGAATCACAGTGACTGCTGTGTCCTAGAATGCAGCCACTGCACTGATAGGTGTGGGTTGTGTGTGCACTGAGTCACAAACATGTTCATCCTGCAAAGCTGCCTACATGTAGTGGATGTGCTGTTCAGGACCTTACAGCTCATTACCTGCACTCAGTGTTTGGGTTATAGTCAGTGTTGATTGGTGCCTTTGAGATGGCAGGATCCTCTGCAGCCGCCCTCTTCCCATGCCATAAGTAGTTCAGTCTGTTAAAAACACATGATCCGCTGACCCATGACTTCCTAGGTTGCAGTGGTTGGCTTTGTCTGCTTAACTTTAGAGAAATGCATGCTGTATATGTAGACATGTTATGTGTTTTGTTTTTACAGCACGATTACTGCGCTCCCCTGCCTCGGGATTATTCAATTATTCAGAAAGCATTTATTAACAGCAAACATAATCACCTCTCAGAGTGCAATACAAATCACCACTAATCCTCATAACTGGCTCAGGGCTTTAATACAGCATGAAAGGGGATTAGCAGTATCACTTCCCCAGCTTACACCCTAAGGACACATTATTATTATTATTATTATTATTATTATTATTATTATTATTATTATTATTATTATTATTATTATTATCAGTCCAGGTGGGTAAAAACATATAGCATTGTATATATTTAACAAAGAGTAATGAGACAGTAAAAGCAGAAAGAAATGAAGTTTGAACGCTTCAGATACTTCCACTCATCTACTGCCATTATTCAACGCGCTACAACACAAAGTAAACAAGCCCAAGGCCTCACATATATATTATATAAGAAAACAGCAGGTTGGTCTTTCATAAGACTGTAATTCAAAATTCCTTCACTGCAGAATTCTAAAGCTGCGGTCCACACTTTTAAAGGAATCGAATTGCAGGGGTTTAAATACTGCATGCTGGGTGCCCGTAAGAAACCACTACGAGTGTGTTCTAATTCACACATCTCTTATTGTTCAGCAGTAGTGGTTTGGAATTTTCAGCAGGTAACACAGAGGATTTGCTTACCAAAAAAGCAATGCTGCCCTCTACTGCACGCATGGGGAAGCTCTGCTTGGAACACACAATTACCGGTTTGTAACTGGATCCACAGCGGGAACATAACCAGTGATTCTGTCATTTATATGACTGCCTTAGTTGATATAGCACTGGCATTATTACTGCAAAAGTAATGCTTCATTTGGATGTGCATTCATAAGAGCTGCAGCTTTCATGAAAGTTTTAGTAAACAGATAAGCTGGTCTGAGCACGAGAGTTCCTTCTCTCTGCGCAGATCTTGTGCATTTATCACTTCCTTTCAATCATCTCTTCCCTTTCTTCACTTTCATTTATTTCTTCCCGTTCTTTTTGTCTTTATTTTCCCCTTTCTGTTTCTTGCTGTCTTTTTTCTTTTCTTTTTTCTTCTTCTCTTTCTTCTCTGTTTTCTCTTTTTTCTTCTTGTCTTTCTTCTCTGTTTTCTCTTGTTTCTTTTCTTTTTTCTCCTCCTTTTCTTCTTTGTCTCCTGTTCAATGTAAAAAAGGGTTTAAAAACCCATGCAATTCAATATAACATTATTATTATTATTATTATTATTATTATTATTATTATTATTATTATTATTATTATTATTATTATTATTAATACTATCTTTTTACTACATTTCTTAATACAGAATTATATATAATGTCATTTTCTGTGACCTACCTGTGGCTTTTTCCACTACAGCGCCTCCCTGTTCTTCTCCCTCTCCTCCTGTTTCTGTTTCTACACCCCCCTCTTCCCCCTCTCCCTCTTCCTCTTCTCCCCTCTCTCTCTTTTTCATCTCCTCCTCTTTCCTCTCTCTCTTTAATCACCAATTTCTTCATCCTCCTCCTCTTTCCTTCTCTTCTTTCTCTTGTATCTGTGAACAGTTCAAAGCAGAGGCTCACTCACACGTTGTTTAATGTGTATCCTACTCTAGCCTGACTCTGTGCTTGAGATGAACCCTCTCTGTACCATTTCGGATTTCATAAACGTCAATCAAAGTCACCCTTTACCATCCCTTCCTTGCGTGAAGTGCTCGGGCTAAAATGAATACAAACGCGTTTATTAAAGCAGATTTCAATGATGTTTAAAAGTACGTACACACATTTGTACCACAACACCAGTCCCAGTACCAAGGCTAGACCGACAGCCGTACAGCTGACAACTCCCCATTTAGCAAGGATTGGACTGCTGGGAAACACTGCAAGGAAGGAGAACACACTGATCAGCTTCATAAACTGTTCAGTACCTTAATGTAACTGGAACATCGATGTTATAGGGCCCCGTACGCAAAGCTCCCTAGAAACATTTTGAAACTTGACTGTTGACTGACTCGAAGCCAACCGCTTTGTGGATATCGAACTTTATTTGATCAAAACACACAAAATATATTGGAACAGGCAGTGATGTGGGATACAGTGAGAGGAGGATAAAAGATCCAACTTAGAACCCTGAGCATCCCTAGGGACATAATGTTAAACACGATGTCAAATAAAAATTACAATAAACAGCAGTGGAAATAAAGTCTATCGACTGTGGTTGATCAGTCTTGTGAGGTTGAGAGACGGCCCTTTAAAGTAAAAGTGTGTGTTGCATATTGCAGGTGGCTCTAATCTATTGTCTAATCCCTGTCCATAGTTTTGATAAAGCAGGTCCTGTCGATGGGAATGCGTGGACACTACATGGTCCCTGAGTGCCGTCACCCACCTCTGTTCCAGTCGATAGTGATCAGTCCTGTTGTCGTCTTGCTCGGGTCAGTGCTGCCCTTAGCAATGGTGTCTCGATTGTGCCGCACTGCAACAGGCACAAGAAACAAGTGGTGAACTTTACAGTACGAAATCATACCAGCACTCCCGAGGTCTCAGCTGCTCCTTTAACAAACACGCACATGTTAAGGCTGAACACAAATATATTGTGAGATGACGTAATGTCAATATACAGTATATTAGGTAAGATTTACTGGCTGCAGTATTAGAGAAAAAAAAAAAACATGTGGCGTTTGCTCTTGTGGTTTGTGACGTCATGCACCCCTCAATGGAATTATCTTTCCCTCTGTATGATTCCTGTAATTCAGTTCCAGTGGGCGTGTCTCTGATCAGCCCCCTTTATTCAGGTCTGCAGTGATCAGTCCAGATGTGGAGGCTGGGGCTGTGGGACCTGATCTCTCAGTAATGGACTGCTGGCTCTTTACATCTGTAATGAGCACACAAGCCAAGAAAGGACTTGCATTTGAATTGATTCAACCCACAGCTTCTTTAAAATGACCAGGCACTCACCAGCACCCGTCCCGGCGTGTTGCATGGGGGGGTACCCTGCCGTTCTCAAGACCCCTGCTGGCAGGAGGTTCCACTTGGGTATCGGGGCTGAGGTTCAGAAAGAATTCAAGCTTTATGTTAAGGGTGCTTTTGTTGCACAATATAACAATACAAAACATGAAATATACCTAGAGGTATTTGTGTACTATAAATAGCTATGAAAAATAATTACCTCGATATAAAAAAATATCGTAAATGCCTGCAGATGCATAAAAGCATAACTGTAAAAATTAAAACCTGGATATAGTTTTCTTTATAACTAATTGGATAAAGCACAGTATTCCTATAGTAAAGGTGTTTCACTGTTCTGCAAAGTACTTTATATCTTAAATAACACTTTTGACTGTAAATCTACAAACTGAACTGTTATTTCTATTAAACACATGGATTATTATTATTATTATTATTATTATTATTATTATTATTATTATTATTATTATTATTAAACAATCAGTATCTGTATATATAAATAACCATGTATCTGAATTCGCCACCAGAGGGCGCTATGGATAAACAAATACCAGAACATCCGCCTCCAGTCTAACTGTGCGACTTCCAGTACTTTGTGCAATGCATCGCTGTCAAATTGCTAAGACCCTTCAATGACTTATTTATGGGTCAATTATCTTCCAAAGCCAGCATAGAATAAGGTAATGCACATGGATATACGTGTGAGGTTTAATGTACTACAGGGCTGTATGAAGTGTTTGTATAATGTTTGTCTTTTTGCATTTAATTTACTAAACTGTGGAATTTGTTTGAAATAAAAAAAATAAAAAATAAAAATAAATCATATGACACTGTTAATATAATATATGACAACAAAACGTGTGGGGTGTGTACAATGACGTCACACCATCGTGTGATGACGTCTTTTTTAAAACAATGCAGCAAGTGTGTCGACAGCAGAGGGCAATTTAATATTCGTGAAATTTAAACGTGTATATTAAAATATAATATAGCCTCTATTAAAATAAAACGAAGATGCGAAAATAAATAAATAACATTTCAAACGCCACTCGAATCTGTTTGCTAATAGTGGTTTCCCAGGATAGGATTACGTTTTTACTCCAGTTAATCATTATTATTATTATTATTATTATTATTATTATTATTATTATTATTATTATGTCAAATAAAAAGTTGTGCCAATGTTTCTGTACTGGAATATTATTATAAATACACACATATATTGTTATTATTTGTTTTATTTAGCAGACACCTTTATCCAAAGCGATTTACAGAGACTAGGGTGTGTGAACTATGCATCATATGCATTTGAACCCGGGATCTCCTGGTTAAAAACTAATTTCTTTAACCACTGGACCACACCGCCTCCTTTAGATCCCCCACCTACTGTCCCAAACACCTGCTGCCCACCTCATTGTACAGCAGCACAGAAATAACAAGGTGCAATGTGAAGGGTGTGTCACAGCAAGGCAAAGAGAGAGACTCAGCTGAAGGAATCCTGGCAGACTGACTCACTTAACGTACAGAGAGATATACTGGATCGCTCTCCGGCTTGAGTCAGTTCCTGTCTGCTGTTTATCCTCCTCACACTTCCTGCAGACCGTTCAGCTTCAGCAATGGCTGTGCCATCTTCACACTGCAGTGCAGCCTCTTTCAGGCTTGTTATTTTCTTTAACAACATCACATAATCATTTTCTTAAGGGCACTCCCGGAATCAAGTTATTTTTGACCTGCTGGGATTTTCCAGTGGCTAGATCATTAAATAAAGCCCTTGTTATCCTGCTAGAAACAAATGTCTGGGGTCAAGGAGAGTTCATTCCGGTTGGGATTGGGGGTTTTACTGTAAATTAATGAATCAATTAATGTATTGCACCACCCTGCAGTGTACTGTACTGTACTCCAAATGCATTGTGCTGCCTTGTCTGGTAATTCTGTGATCTGCTTCCGGTCCGAATGCACTGTGATCATCTGCATTTGTACATGATTAAAGGAAACGGTATCTATTATATAGATAGATAGATAGATAGATAGATAGATAGATAGATAGATAGATAGAAAAAACAAAGTTTCTTCCAAGTTTATTCGCAGTAAAATTCTTCAAACGATGTTAGTACATCTTCCTACCAGTAACTTTTTTGTTCAGGTGCAAAACCAGGCTTTTTAGAAATGCTATTTAACTTAAAGGCAAATACATTTGACATTGATTTTAAAATACACACACACACACACACACACACACACACACACACACACACACACACACATAGATATATATACATACATACATACAGTAAAACTGGGAAAAAAAGTTATATATACACAGTATTTAATATTTTTTAAAAAAAAATACACACAGTTATTTAGTGACCTATATCAGGATATAAACCCTTTTCTTTATATAACCAATGCGTACACGTGTAAACATATTTACACATCAAGACCACAGGCTGTCTTTTGAGTCCGTTTCTCGGGTCTTATTATTCCAGATCCAATCAGAGCTTAAAAAGCAAATGCATCACCTGGGGGGGGGGGGGCTTTACTCTGACAGGGATTCTTATTGAAGAATAGAGCTGTCAATCGCTTACGTGGATGTGGTGCCCTCGCTACATAACATGGCACTGAGCTGTTTAAAAAAGTCTGAGCTCTGTAGACAACACCACAGGTAGAATGTGCTTGTGATGCAGACTTGATTGGAAGGAACAGGTTCTTTCACGTTTTAATGAGGAATTCCAGGCACTGAAGAGGAATCGCATACGCCTTACAATGGAGCAGACAATCGAAGCCGGCAATTCAATATTGCAATGGCATAACTTGCATAGCTTACCGGAACCCCCTTTTTATTCTTGTGCCATTCCATATCCCACGATGCTCATTGACATGCTTGCTAATTGTGCAATGTTCTGTGTGCTGTGTGTTGTGCATCGTGATGTACTGTATGTTACACAATACAACAGTTCAACTTTTTGTTCTTCTTTGCTAAAACGCATGGTGTTTTTTTTTTTAAACCAATTGGGAGGCTGCCCAGGGCCCCTCAGCCTCTCGTGGGAGGGCTTTTGGAATGACAGCCCCTAGATGGGATTTGTTTTTCCACTTGTGTTACACAGACAGCTGGGACGCTTATCTGGACTCCGCTGCCTCGGGTTGAGGCACAGAGGACAACACAGTGCAGCCTTCCACTTGCTTTTAATCCTAACACATGTTTTTATGTTTGTTTTGCTTACTGTTTCCCTCTCTTACATGGCAATACATGTAACACTTTGATCTAGTCTACAAATGAAAAAAAAACAATTATATAAATACAATTTGAATCAGTTGACCCCATCAGCAGTCTTTCTCCAATATTGAAATGTGTTCTTTTTAATTGGAAGTGCTTTATTAGAATGTTAACAAATATTTTGTTGTGTTTTAATAACATAGTTATAAATGACTAATACAAAATACAGTTGTCTTTAGAAAATGCCTCTAAACAGAGTAAAAACCTCTTTCACTGGTATGATCAGTTTGAGTGTGTGTCTAATACTGTCTTGTTTTCCAGTTAACAATATGCAATCAAACTGCCCTTGCTAGCTTAGCTTAAAAGAAAGTTAATGCACTTTGTCTGCTGCTCAGTGTGAGTGTATTAATAGCAAGCCTTCTATTGAAATTCCGCAGGTGGTTGAAGTCAGGGCAGGCTTGATTAGAGCTGAGAGGAGCACAGGAAGCGTTTGTTACCCCTGTCTGAAATCCCATGCTTTTTCTGTGCAGCGAATCAAGCAGACCACTGCCTCCCACGTCTCAGACCTCCTCTCTTACCTACGGTTCCTCTAACCGGCAGGCTAGGCTGCATCATTGTGCTGTAGTACAGGGCTAAGGACTGGGATGCACTAAGTTACAGTCCCTGTCTCCAGGGCGACTGGTGAGCAGTGTCAAAGTGGAAACCCCAGCGTCCCTCCACTCCTGTTCAGGTTGCGGTGCAAGCAGAGTCCTGGTTGTTGCAGACCACGGCCAGGCTGCGGTTGAGCCGTTTGCGCGGCACCAGTGAGATCGTGGAGAAGCGCGGTTTCTTGGAGCAGGCGCTCACCAGCTTGGCACGGTAGTGATCCCCAGCCAGGAAGTACAGGACGGGGTCTATGCAGCTGTTGACGCTGGCTAGGGGCCGGGTGATCTTGTAGGCGAAGTTGACATAGTTGAGAGACATGCAGTCGGCGTCCAGCACGCGGAAGGTGTAGTAGAGGGTGCGTGTGATGTGGAAGGGGACGAAGCAAAGGGCGAAGACCACCAGGACCACGATGATCAGCTTGATAGACTTCCTCCGGGAACTGTGTGCGCCTTGCTGGCGGGACTGTAGCCCCGCCCTGGGCTGGCACAGCGTCCGGGCCATCTGGCAGTAGCAGACCACAATCACCAGGAACGGGAGGCCGAACAGTAGGGTCATAACAGCTGAGCTGTAGCTGACGTACTCATCGAAATCCTCCGGACGCGTGGTGTCGTGACACAGCGTGTTGTTGTCCCTGGTGCTGATGGTCACAAAGATCAGATTGGGGATAAGGCACACCGTCACGGCACCCCACACTAGGAAACACACCACGTGGGCATGGCGTACTTTAACCAGCTTGAGGAAGCGGATGGGGTGGCAGATGCCCAGGTAGCGATGCACGCTGATGCAGGTGAGGAACAGGATGCTGCAGTACAGGTTGGTGTAAAACAGGAAGCGCACGATCTTGCACATCCACTCCCCGAAGGGCCAGTCGCTCCGGTTGCCGTAGTAATACACCAGCGTGGGCAGCGAGAGCACGTACAGCGTGTCCGAGACGGCCAGGTGGAACATGTACACGGTGCTGGGCTTCCACGGGCGCATCTTACACAGGAACATCCACAGAGCGACGGAGTTCAGCACCAGCCCCACCACACACACTATCCCGTAGGAAAGCGGCAGCAGGATGTATTTAAACTCCTCGTCGAAGCGGCAGCTGTCGTTAGCGGTGTAGAGTGGCTTGTCCATCTTATTTGTAGCTTTTTATATTGTTCCTGTTCCTTTATAAAACGAACACCTGTAGTAAAAATAAATAAATAAATAAATAAATAAATAAATAGTGTGTTTACAGTACACGTGAATAATTGGCAATGCCTCGATTATTTAACGGTTGGACGAAGGAAAAGCAAGTACAATCAGCAAGCTGGAACATTATTTTCTTTGACTTCTTGAGCCGCAGATCCTCTCCCACGGCTGGGCGTCCCAGCCCTGTTCAGACCGTGAACGCCGGCTCAACCTTCAACAAGCAAAGGAGCTCGCCAAGAATGCGAGTCCAAAGACCATGACACGAAATATAAACTAGCCAGGTACAGCCCTGTAAAGAACAAGACATCTAGACACCTTTACAGTTCCAGGTTTCCTTTTTAAAACATACATAAATTAAGAATACACTGAACGTTCCTAGAAAACAATCCATATTAACTTTGGCGTCGGTTTTCAGGGAGTTTCCTGATCCGCTTGTGGTTCTGTTAAAGTGTTTGTGTGTGTCTTGCAGTTTGTTCTCTGGCACAATAGCCTACAGAACGCATGTTCTTACAGTGGAATACAAACTTCTACTTCCATACCGCGCGAGTCACCGTGGCGGGTTCGCGGTATTATGAAAGCTATCCGCATTGATCTGGTTTAGGATGAGCGTAGTATTCCTGGGGAAAAAAACTGCAGGTAGTGCGTGTTTGTCAAGCATAAAGCTTATACACTGACTTTCTTTCTTTCTTTCTTTCTTTCTTTCTTTCTTTCTTTCTTTCTTTCTTTCTTTAAAATAATAACGGTTTATAGCCTATATGATAAATAAGCATAATAGTTCATTTAAATGAACTAAATATTGAAAAAAAGTCGATCATCACTAATGAAAGCGATACAAATACAATAAGCACCCATACAACTCGTGTTCATTCTTCGTTCTTCAGAATAGAAGGATTATTGTAGGCTACTATTTAATCTATCAAAACAGAATATAACTCAACAATCAATTTCGAATTTCCAATATTGTTCATCACAGAATATAAGTGTTTTTGAAATCTGTATTATCCTATACAAACACAATTAAAAAAATCTCTTTATTTCACTGTACAATTCTAACACAGTCAATTGTACAAATACAAAATCTGCTAGTAGTTTACTATGTTGTTTTTAACCAGCTTTGTAACAAACAGGAAAACCAGTATGCAGTACACATTAACTAACTAAGTGACTAAGCAAGTTGCAAAACTCATTCACAGTGCGCTAAAATACTCCCCCCTCACACCTGCGATGGTGAAAACCACAAGCTAGTACTGTATCTGTCAAGCAGAGAGAATTCCACAATGCAGATGTTAAATTAGCTAGCCTCCTCACCACAATCATTCATGCCTCTTAATAAATCACTGAGCTTATCTATCGATCGAGAGAGAGAGAGAGAGAGAGAGAGAGAGAGAGAGAGAGAGAGAGAGAGAGAGAGAGAGAGAAGCTGTAGGAACTCACACTCTCTTTCCTGTGCTGTGTGTAGGTCCCCTGGCTCATGCTCTGTGCAGTGTGCAGTCAGTGTGTGGCAGTGATAAGCGGTTATTACTCAGACTGGCTGGGGTGTGGGCAGGATCAGGAAAGGGGGCTTGTAAAACACGATTGCATTGTGAAGGAAGGAACCCCGCCCCTCCAGCCCCTCTCTACACTGAGTTCAGGCTTCAGTCTCTCTCTATAACTCTCTCTCTCACTCTCACTGCTGTCTCCAAGAAACAAAATAATCCAATGGTCTGTGAATAGTCAGTCATATGATCCATAGCTCTTATTCACTGCGCTCTTAACTTGATATTCATGAAACCGTCTGGACAGCAGCTGAGAGCTTTATTTGATCTGATTTAAAAACAAACATTATTTTAATAATTCATGTTTTGTTAAGGCTTTGTGCAGATTTCAAACATTATTTTAATAATTCATAATTAATAATTCATGTTTTGTTAAGGCTTTGTGCGGATTTCTTGCATTGTTTTAACACAAAACGTACGAATATTAATGGTTAAAATAACGTTATAGATATTTTTGTGCAGTACATGATCAGAACACACCACTCGGAATTCAGAAAATCTCTGAAACCGAATTGAAAACTCCTATGCGCCCCCCACACACTCCTTCCTGCCTTGTTTAAACGCACAGGAATGTGATTGCATTAGCACTACATCTTTATGCCTCTAGAGATAAGGTCCTGCTTGGATCAGCTTTTCTATGCAGGTTTTATAGTTAATATTTAGTCAAAGGCGGCAAACGCGTCTTTAACTGTCTGGCTGTGGCGCTCAAATCCATTCCTGTTTTTGTTTTAGAAATGTTTGTGTGTTGTCTCGGATGAGCTCGACAGAAAGCTCAGTCCTGGGCACTGTTATCAGATGTGTAAGAAGGATTTCAGCCTCTGTCCTGTCTGAGACTGACCATACCTGCTGACAAGTTGGATGATGCAGGAGCCTGGAGAGTATCTGCTTTGACCTGTATCAGATTAAAGCTGGGAAGCTGGCTATCCAGATATTATTAAACCCTTGTGAAGATAAGGGCCCGAGACTGGGCTATAGACTTGCAGCTCACTTCTTTGCAAGGCAAGAAAAACTTGTGACCCTTGTTGTGAGTGTACTGGATGTATGAATCCTAATAAAGTCCCCTTGAGCTGTGCTCTTTGTACGTAACCTTGGGGATACGTACCTGACCTAAATTCACAGGCTGGAGAAAAAATAGTGAGGGCTACTTGTACTGCATGCCATAAACAGACTGATTGGTGTATGGACCAGCTGATAAACTGTGCAGACTGTAGAGAAGGACAGGGAGGGACTTTACTTCAATGCAGGGTGAAGCCCAGGTGAACCAAACACACCTGTGATGGCGGGAATTGGATTCCGGAGGATCTACCTGTCCTGCGAGGCGGTCCGATGGGAATAAAGAAAGAGTCTTACTTGATTCACAAGTAGATGGGCGTCCTACGTGATGCAGAAAAAATAGTGTTTTTCTGTGTCTGCAGCAGCAAGGCAGGATGCCGCCTGCCCACTTCGGTACCTGAATGCTCTGTGTGAAGAGGCTAAAACGAAATGCGGTTAAGACATGCTAAGCTTGACCTTTAACTAGTAAAGGTTTTTTTTCCAGTAACACCACTGATTGACCTACATTGTTTTTATCATGTAATGTGGTCATAGCTACAAAAACGATCTCATAGTTAGAGCTAAACCATAAAAATAAGGTGTTGCTATTCTGGCTTGCTGAACGCCAGTGAGAAGAGAGAGATGCTGTCCACTCGAGGAAGGACAGGAACTGAATAAAGTCAAATAAATACTCAAATGAAAAAAAAGACAGCGGTGTGCCATCATCCTGCGATCGCTCCCAGATTGCATATCGAGCTCCTCCGCTTGTTGACTGACACTCGAGGCTCTCGAACCGATGGGCGAAAGAATCACTGATTTCCAGAACACACTTCATGATTATTTTTCCTTAAAGCATCTCGAACCTGATATAGAGTAAGCCTATATATTAAGAAAGGCATAACTGTTTAAAGTGTAAGTCATATATGACTTCATGCATATAAACATGATAAGTGCTTATGTTGTATTAACCTGGTCACTCAATAACAGGAATAACTGAATATACATTTATAAGAATATCTGGATGATTTAATATGTGTATAAGGATATTGTGTTGAATTAATACATGTAACTCCTCAAGGGTTTTTAACTTAAGTACGCGCTTCTCGTTATTTACCTATACATGACATGAATGAATGCAATTAAATGGCCATTTACTACCGTTCAAGACTCAAACAAGCCTAAACATCTGCTGAAATAAAAACACTGTTAATGCTGAAATGAACAATGCTGAAGTGTTTCTTCATAGCAGCTTCAGCTGGATAAGACTGCAGTTACCATTAGTAGCACTTCCTCTCTCCCAGGGTTACGCTTGCTGTTCTCCAACGATGTTCCAGTCTCCGCTCAGCGTGCTGTGAGTTTTGCTGTGTCTCTGGAATGTGCGTGGGATTAGCTGTAACAGTCCGTTACTGTGCAGGGTGAGTAATCCCTCTGGAGAATTCACATTGTAAAAACCCCGAACAACTTCCTGCTGTCCACTTTCCCCATCTCTCCTGTATTCCCCTCTCACCACTTTTCACTCTCATCCCTAAAACTCACTTCTGACCTCCCTCTCTCACCCTGCTATCTTCCCCAGTCTGTCTCTCTTACTAAAACCCAGTAGCAGCCCCACCAGGAAACCACAGCTACTGTATTGCACAAAGTAGTAATTCACAATATCCTGACTGTTTACAAATGCATATTGTTCTAGCAGCACTAAAAGGAACTAAGACATGTGCTCAGCATTTGTTGGGACAAATGCATGAAACAGACTTTCAAATCTGCAGAAGAACCTTCCTATCTTTTTTACAGGAAGTGGTGTATTCAAGGTTCACTCAACTGTTTTTTTATGTAAGATAACAACTCTATTCGTGGAGATAAGGCATTCATTAGCATGTAGTGGGACAAACTGCAACAAGTGTATACCGCAGCACTGTCAATAGGAAGCAGATTGATGGTTATCATTTCAACCTACAGTAAAAAGTAATAAAAACAAATTCACAAGATCTGAGTGATTAAAAAGAACCCCGCTCTCGAACCCCTGACAGGAACAAGGAACCGATTCACGAGAGGGGCACCACATCAGCAGAAGACTACCCAGAGTGAAACAGTAAACAGGAGTGTTTATAAACACAAACACAGACAAGGAGTTTCACGTTTCACTTTCTTTTTTGACTGTTTTTACCATTTTTCTCAGGGGGCTCTTCCAGTAAATGCAGTTACTCATAAACTGTGTTCAGGATCTTCGAGTTCAGCAGCTGCTCTTCAGTCGCTGCCTGCCACGCTGTAGATACATGTAACGTAGGCTGCATCAGTGTTTTCATAGCAACAGGAGCCAGCTGCCACTTTCTTCAGTTTTCCTGTGCAATCGATGGTGCTGACACTTCCTAACATAGAGCAGCTGGATTCAGAGAACAGGGGCTGACTTATCAGAGGACACAGCCTGCCAGGACTGTTTCAATCATTCACCTATGAGAAAGTCAATGACCCCTTGCAGATAGCACCTGGAATTCTCCTGCTGCGGGGTCAGGCGTTCACTTTTAATCAGTAACTGCTGCTGACCTAAACGCTCACTCACACTTCCCTTGGACGGCAGGTTCGTTGAGCTCCACAACTGAAGATAGATGTGTTTAAGTCATTTATTTATCTTATTTTGGTAACCAGAAAAAAATAAATCATAGCGGACACTGAGTCACTCATATAATTCCCAGTACCGTCCAAGATGAATTCAACAGGAGGTTCTTAAGCCCCTTCCATTACGATTCCAATCAGTTCCTTACAGCTACACTTCTGTCTGCTAAAGTCACTGTCCAGCTCCCCGTTTCCCCTGTCAGTGTATCTGGATTTTCTAGGTGGCTGGTACTGTGTGCGTATTTGAAAATCACCCCTTTTTCTATTTTGAAATGTTTACAGTGTATAAGCATAATTACACACTTTCTGCAGTGTTTCCAATGGATGGAGCCTTTGTCAATCCCTGTTGCAAGTTCAGATAACCCCAGCTGCAAAGTGTTACTGAATTTGAGAAGCGCCAGGCTTGCTGATTAGGGGAATTTGATGATGAGATCATGTGAATGTGCTGAGGATTGCTTCCTCAACCTGATCCTGTGTTTCGTAGCCTGCCTGCCTGCCTGCCTGCCTGCGTGCCTGCCTGCCTGCCT
The DNA here is from genome assembly GCF_902713425.1 of Acipenser ruthenus. Lineage (NCBI taxonomy): Eukaryota > Metazoa > Chordata > Actinopteri > Acipenseriformes > Acipenseridae > Acipenser > Acipenser ruthenus. The sequence goes on along the minus strand of NC_081204.1, from coordinate 30,851,780 downwards.
GCCTGCCTGCCTGCCTGCCCGTCTGTCTGCCTGCTTGTCTGCTTGCTTCCCTGTCTGCTTTCTCCCTTTGCAACAATAATGTGGAATTTTTCCTTGGTGAAAAGATAGGAGTTCATTCACTAACCCTTTGATTTCACTATGTAACACAATTTTTGTTCCTGGGTAGTAAGTGTTATTTCCTAATTGCTTATGCCTCAAAAGTATAGAAAATGGCTATTATTCCCCACAAACTTTGCTTTTGTAACCTGAATCCAAATTAACATGTATTTATACTAAAGTAATACAAAAATGACTACAAAAGATTTAGAAGTGAGTAGTTTTTCGAGATTTACGATTATACTGTAAATCACTTTCATGAATCAGCCCGCAAATGTAGTCTCCCATCATGTTCTCGTTATACTGTCCTTCATTGACAGCTCATCCAGGAGCCTCAAAGCTGTGCTGCTCCATAATGGTAACAAGTACCCGTCTCTTCCCCTGGCTCACTCGGTGCACCTCAAAGAGGATCTTGCTGGACGCCTTGAAGTATGATGAGTACGGCTGGGACCCTCGGAAGGTGCTGATGCCACCACTGCACATCAAATTGGGCCTTATGAAACAATTTGTCAGAGCTCTAGATAAGGAGTCGGCAGCCTTCAAGTACCTTCAAGACTTCTTCCCTAAGCTGTCTGAGGCAAAGGTCAAAGCCGATGTCTTCGTCGGACCACAGATAAAGAAGATCCTGGAGTGCAATGAATTCCCCAAGAAGCTCACTAGTAAGGAGAAAGCGGCTGGAACAGCTTTGTCGCAGTGGTTCGGGGCTTCCTGGGCAATCACAAGGCCGAAAACTATGTGGAGCTGGTTGAGACTCTGGTGAAGAACTACGGCACAATGGGCTGTAGGATGTCCCTCAAAGTCCATATCCTTGATGCTCATCTTGATAAATTCAAGGAGAACATGGGAGCGTACTCGGAGGAGCAAGGCGAGAGCTTCCACCAGGATATACTGGACTTTGAACGCCACTACCAAGGACAGTATAACGAGAACATGATGGGAGACTACATTTGGGGGCTGATTCGTGAAAGTGATTTACAGTATAATCGTAAATCTCGAAAAACTACTCACTTCTAAATCTTTTGTAGTCATTTTTGTATTACTTTAGTATAAATACATGTTAATTTGGATTCATATGTTGTTTTTTTCTGACTTTATGTGAACGAAAAGACACAAATTTGCCCGTTTTCTCATTGGAAATAGGTAAATTTCAAAATATCACTGTCCTGGTCACAAAAGCAAAGTTTGTGGGGAATAATATCCATTTTCTATACTTTTGAGGCATAAGCATTTAGGAAATAACACTTACTACCCAGGAACCAAAAAAAAAAAAAATTGTTACACGGTGTTTTCCTTTGAAAAGAATGGTCTTGCGCCAGAGCAGAAGCTTAGTAAAACAAAACATCACTGTCTATTCAGGGCTGTGCTGCTTCTTCAGTTGTATTAATACACATCGAAACTGCTTAGCTTGGGATCTCCAAAAACAAACCAGTTTCCTCTTTTATCAAGGCTACAGTTCAGCTAAGACTTGTTAACCTCCCTTGTAAAACATTCTTAGTGTAAGACAGTATAGCAGGGCAGCTTGGGGCGACGCTGGGAAGCAGTACAGCACCAGTCACGCGCTCCAGCAATCCAACACAGAACCATTAAAGAGGCAAAGATTTCCATTTGTGACAGAGCTTAGTGAGAAAGGACATTATTGTGTAAAATGTGTTTTACTGCCTGCGTCTGACACACTCCCATAAAGATAAAGACTGAACACAAACAGGTGACTCTCCCAGCCACCCTCTTATCTCCTCCATCAAACTATCAAAAGATAAGGGAACAAAAAGCTATGGCCTGTTTGGGGATGAACACGGAAGCCACGAACACACAAACACAACTTGACATTTATCTAAAGTATGAACTTCATTTATCACAAGGGCGCCTACAGTAAGAGTTAAACGATTAACAACTCCACACTGACCTGCATCTGAACTGGAGTTCTTGGAAGCAGCTCAGTTTTATGTATTACCGTGTTAATCCAAAGTGTCATGCTAATCCAAACATTTAAAACAAAACCCTGTTCTTCAAATCAAAGGAGTGCGCCTGTCTAATGAATGTTAACCAGGCACATAGAAACATGCCATGCTGCCCTGCATGAGTGCGGGTGGATAGGACACCCCTGCATGGGGGAGATGGCAGGGGCTTCAGATTATCAAGACCTGAACTTCAATGAGCAGGACTTGAATCCTGAATGACACTGACATGAAATCAGGACTTACACGGACTGCCGGTACCTTGCTTCCTTGGGAAAGCAATGATCCAGTTGTTATTCTATGAAGCAGTAAGATTTGAAACATATTAATATTTGTGTATATATCATTATGAAATCTGAATGATTTGGGGCAGGCAGATGAAACAAGCCACCTTAATGCATCTCTGCATCAGTCAAGTGCTCCTATCAGGTACTTCCACGCACTACAGTCTAACCACCCCCTGATTTCTTTGGTTGCACGGGAGCCACCCTAACAACTGGCACAGTGTCCCTTCCACACCCCTCCTAGAACGATCTTCCCCCGGATACCGGTGAACAAAGAGCTGTGGCTGGGTTATCTTCGATTGTATCAGAGATCTTGGATCCACCCTGTATTATTACCATCTTTATTGAGTCCGACAGATTGCTGCTGCCGTCACCATGGCTACACAGTGCCCGTCTGTTTAGCACCAGCTTCCACTCAATAAACTCAGAGTGACATCACCATAGAGAGCAGTCAAACACAGTTTCCTTGACAACTCGAGTTGGGAGGGGTTGTTCGCAGGTTTGGGTTTCTTTGGGGTTTCATTACCTGCCGTACCGTCTGCCACATTTGAAAGGTTTTCTCATTCTTCTAGACAGATTAACAATTTGAACTTCAAACTGACAAAATAGCTCGCTCAATCATCTTCTCACGCCATATGTTGTAAATGTGTTTTTTTTTTTATTTTGATTCGACTAACACATCGTTTGTGTTAATTGAACTGGGTCCTATTTTACACAAGGTCGGCCAGGGTGTCCTCGGCTCACCGCGCACCAGCGACCCCTGTAGTCTGGCAGGGCGCCTGCGGGTTTGCCTGTAAGCTGCCCGAGAGCTGCGTTGTCCTCCGACGCGGTAGCTCTGTGGCGACTGCACAGTGAGTCTGCAGAGTGTAAAGAAGCGGTCGGCTGACGGCACACGCTTCGGAGGACAGCGTGTGTTCGTCTTCGCCGCTCCCGAGTCAGCACAGGGGTGGTAGCGGTGAGCTGCGTTCAGACGGCAGTGTTTTACAAGACAGCCACCTACAGTGGTGCCAGATTACTTCACTGCGCAAAAAACTCACTAGCTTTCAAATGATTTGGGACTGAGATGTAATTACAAGAGTGGCTGTGAAACAAGGTTAGCGCTAATCCCTGATAAAGAAATACACACACTTGTACTGGAAATGAATATAAGGTAAATGTGATATTTCATTTCAAAACAGTAGGAGATACCAGAAGCAGATGATGCAAGGCGCAGGGGGCCCAGGGGATGAACTGGGATAAGCCTGGCTGTCTGCATGATGAAACCAACCACAGCCACTTGAATGCAATTTAATAAGAAGGATTTCAGCAACTGGATGTCTATTTCTCAGTGAACAGATAACAGGCCACAAGGAGGCAATGTCTCTCCAACATAGGGAAGAATAAAAATGTGCAGAGCGCCAATGATTGTCTCTTCGGCTCATTCAGGCACAGACACATGAGCCACGATGGGAAAGAGGTCATTCAAGCACAGACACATGAGCCACGATGGGAAAGAGGTCATTCAAGCACAGACACATGAGCCACGATGGGAAAGAGGTCATTCAAGCACAGACACATGAGCCACGATGGGAAAGAGGTCATTCAAGCACAGACACATGAGTCACGATGGGAAAGAGGTCATTCAAGCACAGACACATGAGCCACGATGGGAAAGAGGTCATTCAAGCACAGACACATGAGCCACGATGGGAAAGAGGTCATTCAAGCACAGACACATGAGCCACGATGGGAAAGAGGTCATTCAAGCACAGACACATGAGCCACGATGGGAAAGAGGTCATTCAAGCGCAGACACATGAGCCACGATGGGAAAGAGGTCATTCAAGCACAGACACATGAGCCACGATGGGAAAGAGGTCATTCAAGCACAGACACATGAGCCACGATGGGAAAGAGGTCATTCAAGCACAGACACATGAGCCACGATGGGAAAGAGGTCATTCAAGCACAGACACATGAGCCACGATGGGAAAGAGGTCATTCAAGCACAGACACATGAGCCACGATGGGAAAGAGGTCATTCAAGCACAGACACATGAGCCACGATGGGAAAGAGGTCATTCCTACTGCAGTTGTTATTTGCACAACTCCCAATCGCTAATCCCAGATTTCCCGAAGGTTTTCCAGGATCACCCTCCTGTGGGCGGGGATCCTCACTCCAGCTTCCAGCAAATCCTCTTCAGTGATGTCACTGCAAACAAAACAGGAAACGATTCCGTTAGATCAGGCACTCCCAGTAGCACCCTGCTCAGAGTCACTCGGATAGTCTTCTTTTCAGCAGAAGTTGTGGTTTCCATTGAAACCCGTCCCCCCTGCTGGGCTGGGATGGAAAGCGAGTATCTTTAGGACAGGAGCCCTGTTGGCCCCAGGAGGAGACGGCCCCTCACCTGAAGTATTCCAGCTCATTCCAGCCCTTCAGGATAAGCCCCGTCTCATACCGCTGCAGTCCCAGCACCCTGAGCCACTCCCCCACTGTCCCTGGCACACCATGCACTGCCAGCACCTGCACACAGGGGGCGACAGACAACATCATGAAGCGCCGACATCAGAAATAACAGCAGCAACAGCAATGATACGAATACTACTACTACTACTACTACTATTATTATTATTAATAATAATAATAATAATAATAATAATAATAATAATAATAATAATAATAATAATAGTTAAAGGATTTAATCAATTATGAATGTTGCATTATCAGCTTTATTCGTTAAAAAACTAATTGTGAACCTATTAATCTAATTAGGTAACAAAAAGGGTATTTTAGAGCTTCATGTTAATGGAAAAGCGTTTGACTGTTTCACTGTCAGCTATCAGTACAGTATCGTTCGCACGCTCTGATGAACCACCTAAAATGAAACGTCAAGATTAAAGGCCCTACAATAACAGTAACAATGTTTCTGTCAGTACCTCTCGCTGTGCTGGGTGGGGTTCCCAGCAGCCTCCTCGACTCCACACATCAGAGAAGGCAGGGACTCCATACACCGGACCCCGCCCCCGCCCCCTGGGGACTGAATACTCGCTTCCGATTGGCTGGAAGTCCACTTCGCTGAGTGATTTGGCGATCTGGAGCGCGGTGAGGGAGTGGTCTCCCGCGTTGCCTCCAAACTGAGGTTCCACGATCCAGGGGGCAGCCTCGGCTCGGGAGCGCCTCGGAGGCAGGGCCTTGACTTGGGCCTTATAGAAAAGGGGCGTGTCCTTATTCAGCTTGTGCGGGTCCTTATAGAATGAAGACTGGTCTTCATACACACCAGCATGTTTCATATAGTAGTTCTGCTGGTCCCTATTCGGAGAGGGCAGATCCTTACACAAAGAGGCTTTGTACTGTAAGGACTGGTCGCTATACAGGCTAGTCTCTGGGGTTGCCCTGGGCTGGGCTGTGCTCACTGGGGCTCGGTCCTTGGCAGGGAAGAGCTGGTAGGAGGAGCCGGGCTGCGATGTGCATTCTCGGGGGCTCCGGTAGTGTGGGGGGTACCCCGGGATTTCAATTTCAGCAAAGTTGGCTCTGCGAGGGGATTTGCTGTCCTGGGTCAGCAGTTTGGGGTGCAGTGTGGGGTCTTTGCGCCACACTGGCTGGGATTCACTGGCTGGTGGAGCTCGCCCCCCCTCTGGGGGCCCCTTCTGTGGCGGGACGACCGCCTCGAATATGAAGTAGGCAGGGTTGGTGTAGCTGCTGGGGGTTTCAGAGGAGACAGGAGCGCTGTAGAAACAAGAAACAAGGAAAGAGTTACCGCTGTGATAGCGCAGAGCACTGGGGCTGGAGCTGTGAGTACTAAGCATTTAAAAACTACATTGTGGTCTGCCATCACAATTCTACCTTCAAATATTATTTATAAAGCTATCCACAGCGATCCCTATACTGCACCTTCAGAAAGCAATATAAGCATGCCTGTTCATTGCTGTGAACCTTGTGAACATTCATTTTGTAGTATTAGACATTCAAAAGCTGTCCACAAATTTACCCAAGCTTTACCACCCCCTTGTGGTCACAAGGAGGTACTGAAGCAAAACTGCTTTCAAACCAGGAGCCTTTGATTCTAACGGAACATCACATACATGGAAAACAATTGTGACAATGTACTCCTGTCAGCGTGTAGGGCAATACCGCGCACCTCACCTTGCACCATGGCTGAGGGGTGTCCGGGGAGACAGCCCGCCTCTCATCTCCCCATTCTCATCCTTCTCAAGGCAGAAGCACTCTGCAGGAGACGAGCATTCAGAGAGGCAAAGAGGCGAAAAATAGAGCACATGAAAACACTTTAACAATAGCTACATAGACAGCTGTTGCAATCAGACTGATACCAGCAGTGAAACTAAAAGAAAACAGACCACACTGCCTCTCAGTCACTCCTCTCTAATCCCCATAGCCACACTGCCTATCAGCTCTAATCAATTTCAAATGCATGTACACTGTAGTGTCTTGACGTGACTCATCCGAGGCAAGGAAGTCTTAACCATAGCATCACCCCTGTGGTCTGCCCGGCATGTCATTGACTCAGGATGCATCTGCTTCAATATGGAAGTTTGAAAACAGCAACTTCAAAAAGAGGAACCTTCTGAAAGGATCTGCATTCTGCAAACAGCACAGCCCCAATGAGGTGGGCCTCTGAGTGACTGGGATTACCATAGATCCTCTCTCTCGTTCCGCGCCGGTCCTTCGGCACGCAAACACGGATACGCCCGCGTATGGAGCCCATCTCCTCGGCACGGTGAGTCAGGAACATCTCGAACTGCTGGGCAGTGCTGCCGATGAGGGAACGCAGCGCAATGCAGCACTCACCTGCAGGTGGAGACAGAGCCGAGGCGTACAGCATTGACACACAGCTCTATAATGCCTTGCAAATGTACACATGGAATATCATTGGAATGGCATCTGAATAGCTGATAGATTCTAGTCCAGACATTTACAATCCATTCCAATGCAGCAGAAATTCATCTAACAGCTGTGACCGGATCTGTAAGAAGTTGGGAGTTAAGCTGTAAATAAGTATTGTTAAATTGAATAGCAACCCCAGGATTCGTTTTCTATTACCATGGTATGGAATGACAAGGCTGATAATAACTGCACTGACCGTATGACTCGTATCCATCGCAGGACTTGACAGAGAGAAGCATGTGCTGATCCCGGAGGTATTCCATGTCAGGCAGGATCGGGGTGAGCTGAAGAGAGGGGGTGTAATATAATCATTGCACTGCACCACCAGAGCCACACTGACACAGTGCTGCACGCACAGATCTGTGCTCACCTTGGGCAGCTGTTTGGCTGACCAGCCCAGCTTCAGGAATCCGGTCACCTCACAGCTCTGAGCATCATTCTCACTCGACCTCCTGAACTCTGTACAGGGCACAGGACAGCAGCAATACCTCCATCAGATCCAGGGGGCGTAAGAGAGGGTCACAGCAGAAACATACTGTGTGATGCCCTGATCTGGATTCTCAGAGATCTTTACACCGAATCATCAGCCGCACAATTAACTAAGTTACTAAGTTCTTGTAAGTAGTTTTAAGTTGTTGTTTGTTTTAGAATTACAATTGATATGATTTTACAAATGCATCCTTTAAACCCACACAAACAGTATCTCATTGTTGTTGTAATGGCAACCAAACAGCGCCCCCTACCTTCCAGGCAGGATGAGTGGAACTCAATAAAGAACTTGGATTTGCTAGCGGTCTTCACAATGGCTTCAATCCCCTCCAGCTCAATGCAGGCTCGCTCCACACTCAAACCCGGGTCTGCACAGGAAGAGAGAGGACAAATGGGACCCCTGACTGGCTAAGACTGTAAAGGACAGCCTCACCTGCAGGGGGCAGATGATATCTCTAGGGTTTCTTTCCAGTGCACTTGTGAAAACGTTTGTCTACTTGACTTAAAGGCCGTCTGCCTAAGAGTTTAAACTGTATGCTGCCAAATAGGGCACTGTCTACTCAGCTCTACAGACTGGGGAATGGGGGGCGTGGCCTCACCTTTCTTCGAGATGAATTGTGATGTCACTCCGACCTGGAATGAGGCAAAGACAGGGGAGTGGTCGCTGGTGGTGATGTCATCAGTGCAGCCTGAAGAACAGGAGAAAAGTTCCAGAGGGTATGAAATGGAACCCATTGCAGCCCATTGGGTCACGTTGATTTGATATTGTATTGGTATTACATCATAGGAAATAAACAATAAAAGTTAGCATTAGGACTTCTTTTAAGGACAGTCTTGAATGCATTTTGAATGTGTTTGCTGTGTTTCTTTTCAACTATTGTTCATGAGGGGAACATCTTATATGGCCGTGAAATTCTTCAAAACGTGACTTTGATCTGATGACCTGGACAGCTTGTCCTGAGCTAGGTCCATGCCATCATCACTTCCTGGTTTGCTGAAATCATGTAAACGTGTGTGGCAAAGTGCCCCGCCCCTGTGTGCATTTGTGTGATCTGTGTTGTATGTTGCGTGCGTGTGTGTGTTAAATGTCGGTGTATAGATTGGTACACGGGATATAAACGGGTCTGTGTTTCACGTGTATTTAAAAAGTGTAGATTTGTATTTAGGCACGAGGAGAGCACAAATCACTTCACGTGCTGGTTAAATGTAATATGTGAGCACGGGGTTGCACAGAATTAATTCACGTGCTGGGATTCAAGTGAATAATTAATTAGTAATTGAATCCCAGCACAATAGTATATATAGACGCACATTTCTTGCACTCAGGGTTGGGTGTTCGGAAGAGGAGAACGGGTGAGAGAGAGGAGAGTTAAAATCATTAGAAGTAAATATAATAGTTGTTTGTTCTCACCGTGTTTGTTTGTCTCCGTGCACCGTTTGTTTAGTGTTAGTCCGTTTTGTCTGTCTCTTTATTTTGGCGCAAGTGCCGTGTCCTGTTTTGTGTACCGTTTAAAACCTTTTTATTTGTTAATAAACGCTGAGTGCAGCCATTGCACTCAGCTCATCACAACCACTGTCTCTGTATTCCTTCCTGCTTCTGGTCTGACGCCACCCACTCTGGCCGTCTTTGTGACACGTGGTGTCAGAAGTGGGATAGCCGCGCCTCCAAGCGTCAGACCAGGAGGGGTCTGGATTTAAAAAAAAAAAAAAAAAAAAAAAAAAGGGGATTACAAATATTGTTTTGGGGGAAAAAAAAAAAAAGAGAGTCAATGGCAGAAGACGCCATCAAACTGCGGGGCTGGTTCCTGGAGAATGCTGTGCTGGAGGCCCAGTCTCTGCCCATGGTCGTCCGGGCTCTGTGGATGATGGACTGTGAGAGATGGGAGGCATATCAGGAGGAACACACCCCAAACACCTTGGAGGAAGGTGTGGAGTTTGTCCTCAGCTACCTGGAGGCAACCATAAATGGAACAGCAGCCCAGGTAGCAGGACCACCAGCAGAGGAGTACCTGCTGTCCCCATCTCCACCAGCAGAGGGTGAGTACCTGCTGTCCCCATCTCCACCAGCAGAGGGTGAATGCCTGCTGGTTTTGCCTCCACAGCCCGAGCGGGAGGAGCCTGAGCGTCCACAGCCCGAGCGGGAGGAGCCTGAGCGTCCACAGCCCAAATGGGAGGAGCCTGAGCGTCCACAGCCCAAATGGGAGGAGCCTGAGCGTCCACAGCCCAAATGGGAGGAGCCTGAGCGTCCACAGCCCAAACGGGAGGAGCCTGAGCGTCCACAGCCCAAGCGGAAGGAGCCCGAACGTCCTACGCCTGAGTGGGAGGAGCCCGAACGTCCTACGCCTGAGTGGGAGTAGCCCGAACGTCCTACGCCTGAGTGGGAGGAGCCCGAACGTCCTACGCCTGAGTGGGAGGAGCCCGAACGTCCTACGCCTGAGTGGGAGGAGCCCGAACGTCCTACGCCTGAGTGGGAGGAGCCCGAACGTCCTACGCCTGAGTGGGAGGAGCCCGAACGTCCTACGCCTGAGTGGGGGGAGCCCGAACGTCCACAGCCCAAGAGGGGGGAGTCGGTGCGTCCACAGCCCAAAAGGGAGGAGTCGGTGCGTCCACAGCCCAAAAGGGAGGAGTCGGTGCGTCCACAGCCCAAAAGGGAGGAGTCGGTGCGTCCACAGCCCAAAAGGGAGGAGTCGGTGCGTCCACAGCCCAAAGGGAGGCAAGTCGGGGCTTCCACAGCTCTGGGACCCAAGCCACCAGCAGAGGGGAAATGCCTGCTGGTTCAGCCCCAAGAGCCGGAAGGGGAGGGGTTACAGGCTCAACCCCCTGAAAATTTTTTGGGGGGAGAAGGGCAGGATGCTGGTGTCCCCCAGCAGCCTCTCGCTATGCTGCTGAAGGCAGCACGGCGCGCACATGCCCAGCCGCCACAGCAGAGGGAGCCAGCACCGCCAGGAGCAGAGGAGCTGGAGCTGCCTCTGCCTCCACCACCGCCAGGAGCAGAGGAGCTGGAGCTGCCTCTGCCTCCACCACCGCCAGGAGCAGAGGAGCTGGAGCTACCTCTGTTTCCGCCACCACCACCGCAAGGAGCAGAGGAGCAGGAGCTGCCTCTGCCTCCACCACCTCCAGGAGCAGAGGAGCAGGAGCTGCCTCTGCCTCCGCCACCACCACCGCAAGGAGCAGAGGAGCTGGATCTGCCTCTGCCTCCACCACCGCCAGGAGCAGAGGAGCTGGAGCTGCCTCTGCCTCCACCACCGCCAGGAGCAGAGGAGCTGGAGCTGCCTCTGCCTCCACCACCGCCCGGAGCAGAGGAGCAGGAGCTGCCTCTGCTGCCCGTACCTCCGCAGGGAGTACGGTGGCCGGAGCCCCAGAAAGGGGAGCTGCCGGCCACGAAGAAGGGGGAGGAGGTCTGGAGACCACTTTCCCCAGCAGCAGTTTCGCTGCAGGAGTTCTTGTGGCCGGAGCCCCACAGGAGGGAGCTGCCGGCTACGAAGAAGGGGGAGGTCGGGGGACCACCTGCCCCCGCAGCTTTTTCGCTGCAGGACGGGACCAACAGGCTGTCAGCCGTGCCACTACCGGCAGGGGTGCTGACAGCATTGCCAGCCAAGGGCCCACTGAAGCCTCCCTTCCCAGCCCGAGACTTTGTTCTGGACTGCTGGGTTTTTAAGGGGGGAGGTGGCCGTTGAGGCCATGTGTGCTGCGCACAAGGGGGGGTATATGTGGCAAAGTGCCCCGCCCCTGTGTGCATTTGTGTGATCTGTGTTGTATGTTGCGTGCGTGTGTGTGTTAAATGTCGGTGTATAGATTGGTACACGGGATATAAACGGGTCTGTGTTTCACGTGTATTTAAAAAGTGTAGATTTGTATTTAGGCACGAGGAGAGCACAAATCACTTCACGTGCTGGTTAAATGTAATATGTGAGCACGGGGTTGCACAGAATTAATTCACGTGCTGGGATTCAAGTGAATAATTAATTAGTAATTGAATCCCAGCACAATAGTATATATAGACGCACATTTCTTGCACTCAGGGTTGGGTGTTCGGAAGAGGAGAACGGGTGAGAGAGAGGAGAGTTAAAATCATTAGAAGTAAATATAATAGTTGTTTGTTCTCACCGTGTTTGTTTGTCTCCGTGCACCGTTTGTTTAGTGTTAGTCCGTTTTGTCTGTCTCTTTATTTTGGCGCAAGTGCCGTGTCCTGTTTTGTGTACCGTTTAAAACCTTTTTATTTGTTAATAAACGCTGAGTGCAGCCATTGCACTCAGCTCATCACAACCACTGTCTCTGTATTCCTTCCTGCTTCTGGTCTGACGCCACCCACTCTGGCCGTCTTTGTGACAACGTGTCATTTCCAATCACTGTGTCTGCTTCTGGGAATATCTGAGCAAGCGTGATTCTCTATCAACAAGAATACAAGCACAATGATTTCTCTTTCTCATGACCTGGCTCTTGCGTTAGCGACTCGGCACAGACTTACCGTAGGAGGTGCAGACGAGGTGTGTCTCCGGGTAGGACTTCCAGAGCACGCGGTCACACCACGAGGGGACGTTGATCCGCACCTTCAGACAGAGACAACGGAAAGAGACGCACGTTACTGTCCAGCTGCTGTCCACCTGAAAGCACTTCTAACACGTTTTATAAATCTCAGATGTATTATACACTGCGGGGTGTGCACATATTTCAAATGCTTAATCATTCACTTCCTGTGTTGTAGGTCAGTTAACTCTCTAATGGCCTGGCTTCAATCAGCCCATGTGACCTACAGCCTACAAAGAGACTGGGTACCAGAAAGCAGCCTTGTGTTTTTTTTATTATGAGCATTATATTATGACAGATAAAAAAGAAAAGAAAAGCAACAAACGAGGAACCAATGGCTACGCTTATCAAACTTGCAGTAGTAAGACATATGGAAGTGGATGTTTTACTTCACTTCTTTGAATTGTAGGAGTATAGCTGATGTTTTCTTTCTCAAAGTATATCAAAGCACTCTGAGGAGTGTTGGGAAATATAACGGTGCCCACAATATATCATGATACCAAAAAGTTACAACACCATTGACTGAGCCACGATACTACAGTGGAGACAGTACTACCATGAACTGACAGAAGTATTGCGTGGGGTAGTTTCTGAGCAAAAGCACCTGGAGTTTTGCGTCTCAATGCGCCTCAAGGTTTGTAATACAGAATGAAATGTGTGCGTCTTGTAATTTGTGATCACTGTGTAGGGGCCTCACCCCAGTGGTCTTGTATTTCTGCCACAGGTAACAGTCCCGGGACCCCCTCTCGTAACGGTAGGTGGGCGGGAATGCGATTTCCTCTTCATCTGCAGAAAGAGAAAACCGAATTAACCGGGGGTGCTGCTCACTCCCATTCAGAAGTATTGAAAGGGATTTACTGGCTGGTCAGAGCAGAGGATGGCAGTAAATCCACTTTGTCTGGTGTTATTTGACATGCACTAGAATAAAGACAGTCTGCAAGCCTCACAACGGTGCAAAGGAACACAAGGCATCATCACTTCTAACTCATTTGGTTGGATTTCTTTATGTAGACCTGTAACACTTTACCTTGGTTAACTCCCTGCTGTTTACCAAGCTTTTATCCACTGAACAAAGACTACCACCATTTAACAGGGTTTTTACAAAGCCAGAGAGAGAAGGGGAAGGAGAGTCACAGTGCGAGAGGAAGAGGAAGAGGGCGCTCCACTCACTGAAGTGCAGGAAGGCCTTCCTCTTGTCGCGCTCGCGGGTCAGCTGGTCAGCACACATCAGCTCTTCGAACTCCCGCTTGGTGACGTGTCTCAGGATCTCCTGCAGGGGGCGACACAGCGTCTCAGAGTTAGAGGAGTGTGGCGCTGGGTCTAGACAGACAGACAGACAGGGGTGTACCTCCACGTCCAGGTCCAGCCGGTAGTTGAGGTCACCACACCAGAAGAGGTGAGTGAAGCGCAGGCTGATGTCAAAGGCACTCAGCTGCTTGTCCCCCAGAGACAGGAGACGCAAGATGTCCTGGTAGTTCTGGTTCCGCCTGCAGGTTTGGAAAACCACAGAACTATTCATCAAACAAACAGACAGAAACCTTGTGAAGGGGTGTCGCTACCTGAAACAGGCAGCCTCTAACAGAATAACATTCATTTGAATGTATATTCCACATATCTTACGCTAATAATACATGGAGTTCATCCATAATACAGGTAGTTTGTGTCGTAATACTAAAGGAACACTATAACGCCTTCATCAATGTCTCAACAGCCTGGGCAGCCAGGGGCTTCTCGTCAAGCTTGTGTTATTATCCTTTTAGAGGTCAGTTTTGTCGTTTTTACCTGATTGTCTTGTCACTGCCAGAGGTGAGGTGGCAGTTGACGAAGCCAAAGGAGGTCCCGTTGAAGAGGAAGGAGACACCGACTGCTCCCTTATTCCCTGAAACACACGCGGCAGCAGCTTGTTGAGAACCATTATCCTGGGATGATGAGTCTACAGCAATGTCAAACCTATCTGACACACAAATTATACCAACTGACCCAGGGCCAGCAACAGAAAGTACAGTGTCCTTAACCCAGAACGACGTCCACAATGAAAAAACTCAATTCCACTTTGTAACAAATATGATACCCGTTTTAACACACACACGCACACACACACATACACACACACACTCACACACACACTCACACTCACACACACACGCACACACACACACACACTCACACACACACTCACACTCACACTCACACACACACACACGCTGCCACACTCTCTCCCATACCCAGCGTGTTGCCCAGGCCAGTCTTCACACTCGAGGTGCCCACATGGCTGATGCGGTGCTCATGTTCCGGCTTCACCAGCACCGCCAGTTTGATATTCCACAGAGTCTGCAGCGCCACCTGCAGGAGGGACACGGACATGCAGGCCGTCACAGCAGAGACTGGCACTCTGCAGGAAAGACCCTTTCCAGTACCAGTCGGCAGCATTCTGCCAATAAAAATCAATTTCTCCGGATGGAAAACCCTCCCCCACTACAGCATATAACACCTTTGGGTCCCAGTGAATTTTGGAGATGCCAATGGTTGGGTTGTTAGATGGTGTTCTCTTGACCCTCTATCAAGGTGTGAAACAGACCTTCGTTGATTGCATGCCCAGTAGGCTGTTTTGAAGTCATGCTGAATCTGGTGAACTACAAAAGGTCAGCTTGACCGCTCTGCTTTACACACTGTACAGCCCCCTTGTGCGGAACGCTGCTGACCAGTTTGAAGTCGATGTCAGTGATGCTCCGCAGCGCCCCCCTCAGGTGCTCGGCCCACTCACGCTCGCCCAGCGTGTTCTCCTGCGTCCCGATGGCATAGACGTCGTGGGGCAGCGCCGCTGTGGTCTCGTCCTGCACCCGCCCCAGACCAGTCGAGGTGAGCCAGGAGGTCAGGCCTTGGGGAGGAGGGGCATTGCCTGAGGCGGGGGAGAGAGAGAGAGGAGAGGAAACATTAGTATATATTTTTTAAGCATTTTAAGATAGGTTTGGTCACACATGAGGGACACAGAAGCACATATAATAAGACTTTATGTAAAGGGGCTGTTCTGAATGAATTTAGCGCAGATTTGGTCTGTAATTGATTTTGACCGAGACCCCAGGGTCCTCTGCTCTTCCTGGAAGCAGAGCCCCATCCCCAGGGTTACCCATGTTCCAGGTGCCCACGAAGACGGAGATGACATCGGGCTCGTCCTGCTTGGAGTGCCTCATCTTCATGAGCTGGAGCAGCTGGCAGAACGCCTCCCTCTTCTGCAGAGAGACCGAGAGCACAGGCATTGGAATCATCACTTACTGAACCAGAGCCATCGCGAGCAGGGATCCGGTGTGGTCTTGCAATGGCGCTCTGCCCGCCAGAAGAAAGATACGGGTTCAAGGATTTCTTGGTTCTAAAAACCAAGCACACCATGCATTTGAGATGTAGGGCAGTGAGATGAAAAGAATGTGCTGTAATTGACCATTCTGAAAAGGGAAAGGATCTAGTTTTCAGTGTTGCTGTTGTGTAGTCCCGTACTCACCCGGGCGTTTTCAAACATGACCTCTCTCTGCTGGTTCTTCTGGGAGTCCAGGACTATCCGGAGCCGGTTCTGAGCGCTCCGGTACTTCACCAGCTGTAGGACTGAGCAGAGAGAGAGAGGGAGGGAGAACGAGAGGGAGAGAGAGGGAGTGAGACGGATTACAGATAACAAGAAGGAGAATGTGTTTTAATAATAATAATAAACGCGCGCTCACTCTTGTCGTGCGAGACGCATTCCTCGTGTGAGGCCCCGGGTCTCTTATCGAAGATCAGCCTCCCGCCGTCCACATCGATATGCAGAGCCAGCCTGCCAGCACGAGCCACCTTCACCTGGACAGACAGACAGACAGAGTGACACACCTTCCCCAGACAGACTGACCTGATCAAAGCATTCAAACAGGTAGAAAGATCACCTGGAAGGTGTGAACAGGCGTGACTCTGGCGTTTCTGCGAGCGATGGGGGCGGTCCCAGTGGGCGGGGCTGGCGGCACTGTCAGGCTGTGATTGGACACTGCCTCCTGTAGGGCTTTCAGCACCTGACCAAGAAAACGGACAAGTGAGAGAATGCCATCACCCACAGTTAGGAGCCCTCTCTTCAAACTGGATTGCTGGTTTGTTAAATTTCGTTTGTTTCTTTATTCCTTTTTTTATCCCAGTACCTTTCTCTCCAGTGAGGACAGCAGGCTGTTCAGGGAGGAGATCTTAGTGATGAGGCTCCCCAAATCTGAGTCTCCCCCTCCTGGCACACCCTGTGAGGGGAGTGGAGAGAGGTTAGAGAAAGCGCATGACAGGTCCACGTGGTTAATCGTTTCTAACACAAGCTGTATTCCGCATGTGCCCACTACAGGGCACACATTTTGCCAGAGGGGCTTTTTTCCACAGATACAGATACAGATTTTATGAAGAGCAAATTAAATAGAGGATATTACTACTACTACTTCAAAAGGTGGTGTCCTACCTGTGTCTTAGCCAAGGTCAGGGACGGGCTTGGGTCGTCAAACACTTTGGCCAGGGTCTCCAGACTGGACAGGGTTAGGTCAATCTCACTGAGGGCAGGGAGCAGGAACCAGGAGAAACAACAGTGTGTTTAGTACAAGAGTACCTTGACAAGAGCAACAAACATCTGTTTGGCATAACCGTGTCTCTCAAGCTCTAGATTTTTAAAGATGACCTGGTTAGCTGGTCAAGAACACTCATTGTATTTGTATTTCTCTATCAGATTCCCTAGATGTGTTTACAGCCTCATGTAACACACACGCTGCCCTCTGCCACTCTGTATATAGAGATACACTGTGGTCTCTGATCCAGCAACGTGTTGGTATAGACTCACACTGTGCCTCTAGCTCTGTGTTGTTACCTGTGCAGCCCCCCGCAGGCAGCCCCCAGAGCCTTGCTGAAGTGCTGCAGGTTCGAGTTGCCGTTCCTCACTCCCTCCAGGTCCAGGTGTAGCTGGGTGCGCAGGTACTCACTCGCCAAGCCAATCAGATCACTCGCCCCACTGTAATTACAGGGGCACAGCAGCCAATCAGAACCATCTGCAGTGCTGGATCTCCCAGCAGCCTTTGTAAGGTTTTAATTGTATGGTCATCGGAAGGGTATTTGCAATCCAGTCAAAACTCTGAACATTACACCAATGTTATTTTGTTTAAAATGCTTTACAAAAAACGATTTTAATAGAAGAACGGGGTCACGTGGAAGCTGTGCTTTTCTCCTGGGCACACCAGGTGGCACAGCATTCTAGTAACTGGGGAATCAAAGCAGTTGGGGGTCTGTCTCAAACCAGCATGTACCTGGGGGGGCCCATCTCCTGCAACCTCTGTTGGAGGAGGAGGGGGATGGAGGTCTGTGCAGGGTGCGGGGGTGAGGGAGAAGATTCCCCTGCACCAGCACTGCTGGGACTGGCCTGCACTGCACTCTGGGACCAGACTGGACCGGGTCTCTCATCCTCGCCATCTGGGGAAACACAACGATCTCTCAAACGCAAATCCTTCATCTTGTTTCATTTGAATGCTTTTCAAACGTTATGATGCTATCACTTTTTTTAAAAGTACCTTTCAGATGGATGCTATTAGCAAAGAGGTGAGAAAGACACCAGGAAGAGCAGTAGAAAGAACCACTTTCACAGCTAAAGTCTTGTATTCATCTTGCAAACATCATTGCTCAAGAAAATCTCCATTGCAATTGCTATATCTCTCCCAACTGCAAAACGAGTGGGCTGTTTCAAGCGGATCATTTTACACATTAACTGAAATTTGGTATTCGTGAAACACACATTTCAAACTGTATTTAATTCTCCAAAGAGCTCTCAGCCAGCGCCCCTCCCTTACCTGAGCCGTCATCTCCGGGCTCGATGTCGTTCCCCACGGGGTACAGCAGAGGGATCACCAGGCCCTTGCGGGGCTGCTGGTAACTCTGAACCAGGTCCGCCAGCGTCCTGAAACAGTTCACCTGCACCCTCTGCGTCGTCTGCAGAGAAGAAGACAGAACACAGCTCTCAGACTGGCTGCTTCTGATTGCATCGGGAGGGAGCATTTTGTGAACAAGATTAAAGTAAAAGCAGTGGCCGCTGCATCTTTTTATGGGGGGGGGGGGGAACACACTGTAAAATTCTAAAACAATTAACTACTCACAAGCCCCTTAGTTAAATGAGTTGGTAAATTTTTGAGTGCGTTTTTACTATCTGAAAAAAAAATCACTCTGATGACGTTTTGGAGTATATCTGGTCCAAATGAGATAAATCAAGTAAAAAGGCTATTTCCAAATAAGACTTGCAGCCATATTTCATTTTTTTTTCCAAATTAGCACCGCATTTATTAGTAATAGAAAAGGTCACTTCTAATGTTACAAAACTAGTAAACAAAAACGTTTTCTTCTGGTTTATTTCTACCTTCTTGTCAGAATTAGCATATAAAAATAATAATAATAATTTGCTCTAGTGTAAAAGCCTGACTGCCCCATATCAAAATAAAATAAACACCAGCTCCCCCCACATCCTGATCCAGATAGCAGCCATGCTGAGCGAACCAGCGTGCTACAGAAATCACTAACCCACTTTAAAGACCATGAGAGCTTCCCTCTCGGTGCCCTGCGGTCGACAGCCTCTACAGAAATGTCTATCTGTTGACTGCAGATTTTTTCTCAGCACGGTTCTATTAATTCTCCTGGTTTATGCAAACAGGACTAAATAAAGCCAGAACACAAATAATCATAAGCAGAATCGCGGCTAGCAGAGCAGATGTACCATTCCTTGAACTTACAGAAGTCCCCTAATGAAAATTTACCACAGTGAATTTGCATGCTAACTTGGCACTGTACTTTGCTTTTAACTACGTTTTTTCGCACCATACTTACACCATTTGCTGTAAGTTTGCAAACTGACCAATTTAAATATAGAATTAAAGTGCCAAGTTAATTAATTAATGTAACACACACAAGCAGATTATCTGAGCACAGTAATGGGATGGAGGTGCTTGGACTGGAACAGCCTGATCAAGTTCCTATCATCAATTGAAGCAGATTTGCTTGGACCCTCATCAGCTTTCCGGAATTATCACAATGTGTCCAGCCAGCCAACTGACAGACGCATTTTATAAATCCTAGCTGGACGTGCCCTGAAATGAAGGCTTTGTTGGGTCTTTGTACCTTGTACTGTACAGGGTGTGCCCTAGTTTAATCACCATGTAAGTGTTCTAGACTGGTGTTCATTTCTAGAACATATGGGTTCTTTTAGAACAGTCTGGAACAAAAAATATTAAACTTTATTTAATGCATTTAAACAGGCTATATATCTTTAAATCGTTCCTAAAACTTTGTGAGCAGGGCTCAGTACTGAAAATATGTTTAATATCATGAACTATACACCTAAGAAGCAAATCACACCCATTTCACCATCACAAACAGTAACAGAATCTGACTGATTGACTACACCACTGTTTAATTCTCACTACATTGTATTAAAACATATATAAAATGAGCTGTCGCTATAGTCGTCACAATCACTAACCCGGTAAGACATTGTAAAGCCGACTTTGTGCACTGGCCTCATAATGAAGCCCAGTCTACTTTTATGGTGTTTTTTTTTTTTTTTTAATTCCTCTAGTTTTCATTAGCAAGACCTGCAGCTCATTAAAGAGACAGCCCTTGATGCTTACACACAGTTTGCATTACGCATTCCCCATTCCAGTATCCACCCTGTAGTTTGACATTGTTATGATGTCCTGAAAGATGCACTGCAAGGGGAGTTGTGAATCATATAATGGGAGTCCATTAGCGATGTCCCCCGGTGTTAAGATATTAGCCCTTTCACTGAGCAGTGCTGCTCCCAGCTGGATGAATAGGAAAATGTTTTGCTTTTTGTTAATGTTTTGCTTTTTGTTTTGTTTGCATGCGTAGCTGTCTAATTATTACACTCTGGAAGACAGCAAGACAACCGTGTGCGTGCGTGCGTGCGTGCGTGTGATAGAGAGAGAGAGAGACAGAGAGAGAGTAGGTGGCGCACTCACCTGCACAGCCAGTAAGCCTTCCTCATCAGGCAGGATTCGATAGGTGTGAACATGGCACTGAAACCTGGAGAGAGAGAGAGAGAGAGAGAGAGAGAGAGAGAGAGAGAGAGAGAGAGAGAGAGAGAGAGAGAGAGAGAGAGAGAGAGAGAGAGAGAGAGAGAATGTGACAACAGTTTCCATTTTATTGTAGATATCTGTATATGGCTTTTATTAGTCAGTTCTTTGCATCTTTATAAATAGATAACTCTTTTATTCTTAATGAAATTTATAATTAAAGTTCAGGAGGAGGGTCAGACACCAATCTCCGCATCACCAAATTGAATCATTCAATTTACACATTAGCTAATTTAAATTGTTAGCACTATAAATACCCTCTTCACTTATCTCTCAGTTGCGTTTTGATTTCATCGTAACCCACCACCTCCCCATCTCCACCTTTCTTAATAACAGTTTTTATGTTTTATCAAATGGGGGTCTCAGCCTCGTCCAGTTGGCCAGGCAGCGAACCCTCAAACCAAGTTAGGTTTGATGCCAAATGAATGTGTATATACAGCATACTTTTCTGTTAAATCGCATACTCCGCATTCTCTACAATAAATATTTGTACTAAAACATTTTGTGATTGGTGTTTGTCCCGAACTACTGAATTTGGCTGTTGGTCAGATTTATGTTTACGGATTCCCTGCATATGATTCTGGTGAAGCCTTTAACTGCAAGGCATTCATCATGAACTCCTCTTTACAAGCATGCCCTGGACAATGCAGTCATCACATACTGTTTATCTACAAGGATTTTCAACACCCCCTGGCCCTCCCAGTAAGAAATCCCTGCCAAAACAGCTGCGTGCTTAGACAATAAAAAAAAGCAAAGGAAAAAAAGGGATTCCAAGACTAGTGCTGGCAGCGTGAGCGAGCTGCTGGACAGGGTTTGTGTGGAAAGTGTGTGTGCTGGCTGTGGCGGGCCAGAGCACTCAGTTTGGACTCTGTTTTTGTTCCTGCTGCCAAAGCAATGAGGAGGAGCTGCATTTCAAACTGCAGCTGCAGAATAGCTTGTTTTTCTGTTGGGAGTCACCCCCCAAATATGAATCCAGTTTCAGTCTTTTGGAGTTCTTTGGAGATTCATTTATTTTTGCCTGCTTGTTAAAGTAAGCTGAGGTTAATAAAAAATCAATCTTTGCATTGTACATGCATTCATTAAACATTTCTTTAAGCTAATTGTATATTTTGTTTCAATAGTAAGCATTTAAAATGTCAAAAGAATCATGTTGGAATGTATTTCCAATTGAGTTTGAATGCTTTTTGAGGCATGAATGTAACAGTAGCCTAAATTGAACTGGTAGGAAAGTCCAAACTAACAGCAATATTGGGTATTGCAATAATTTGGATCAGTATGCTTTTTGAACTGCAGAATCATGTGTATTCTCTACCGTTTTGCATGCAGTGATGCTCGAATACTTATCAAAAGATTTGTTAAAAATGTACAGTCAGTTTAAAATGAACAAAACTTTACCACAATAAAATGTGACGCAATGGCATTTCTTAGAAAAACTCATGTCTCTGTTCTACTGGTTATTGCATATTCAGGTTTATTGCATATAACTGTGACTCTGCAATTACCATAGCTAGGACCTGATTGTGTAACTAGCTCCTATAGCTACGAGGCACACTGTGCGCTACACATTCTTCTCTTGAGCCCAGTCATTTTCATCTGAAAGGATCGACAGGTGGCTTCAGTGTGCTGTGACTTTTTCAAGGACGCTCAATTAATTGGAAATAAAACAGGAACACAATCAGCATCCTCCCAGCACACTCGAATAACCTCTTTTTATTAACAGAAGGGAACTCTAGCAGAAGAGTGAGAGAACCCTGTGTTTGATACATTGGCACCTCTGTTAAACTGTGAAAGTTCTTTGAATTTCAGCTAGAGAAACCGGCACATACTGTAGATTCTACTTCTTATGATTGCACTGCAATTCATATATAATACAACATAATACTGTACTACAGCCAAATCATGAGCCACCTAATATAAAAAATAATAATCATAAAACAGTATATAATTATCAAAATAATCAGCAGCCACTGTCTAACTGTGTAACAGAGTGAGCCTGGCGCAGGGTACTCACAGCACACACACAGGAGATAAACACAGACAGAGCGAGCCTGGCGCTGGGTACTCACAGCACACACACAGGAGACAGACAGACAGAGCGAGCCTGGCGCTGGGTACTCACAGCACACACACAGGAGATAAACACAGACAGAGCGAGCCTGGCGCTGGGTACTCACAGCACACACACAGGAGATAAACACAGACAGAGCGAGCCTGGCGCTGGGTACTCACAGCACACACACAGGAGATAAACACAGACAGAGCGAGCCTGGCGCTGGGTACTCACAGCACACACACAGGAGATAAACACAGACAGAGCGAGCCTGGCGCTGGGTACTCACAGCACACACACAGGAGATAAACACAGACAGAGCGAGCCTGGCGCTGGGTACTCACAGCACACACACAGGAGATAAACACAGACAGAGCGAGCCTGGCGCTGGGTACTCACAGCACACACACAGGAGATAAACACAGACAGAGCGAGCCTGGCGCTGGGTACTCACAGCACACACACAGGAGATAAACACAGACAGAGCGAGCCTGGCGCAGGGTACTCACAGCACACACACAGGAGATAAACACAGACAGAGCGAGCCTGGCGCAGGGTACTCACAGCACACACACAGGAGATAAACACAGACAGAGCGAGCCTGGCGCTGGGTACTCACAGCACACACACAGGAGATAAACACAGACAGAGCGAGCCTGGCGCAGGGTACTCACAGCACACACACAGGAGATAAACACAGACAGAGCGAGCCTGGCGCTGGGTACTCACAGCACACACACAGGAGATAAACACAGACAGAGCGAGCCTGGCGCTGGGTACTCACAGCACACACACAGGAGATAAACACAGACAGAGCGAGCCTGACGCTGGGTACTCACAGCACACACACAGGAGACAGACAGACAGACAGAGCGAGCCTGGCGCTGGGTACTCACAGCACACACACAGGAGATAAACACAGACAGAGCGAGCCTGGCGCTGGATACTCACAGCACACACACAGGAGATAAACACAGACAGAGCGAGCCTGGCGCTGGGTACTCACAGCACACACACAGGAGATAAACACAGACAGATACTCACAGCAGGCACAGTGCGTAGGCCCCAGGCACCGACTCGCTGTCCCGCACCAGGAAGCTGCCGTCCCTCCCGGCCCGGGCGAGGTAGTCCTCGGCCTGCACCCGGCTGATATCACGATGGTACCAGGCTGCTGTCGTCATGGCCCAACCGGGCTGAACCGGGCTGAACCGGGCTGAACCAGTGTAATGCCAGATCAGGTGCAGAGAAAAAGGGTTGGCACAGTATCCAGGCAGGCAGAGGCAGTGTGTGACAATACAGATAGAGAGGTTTATAAAAAAAAAAAAATACTATTATTACTGATGCTACTACCAATACTACATTTACTGCTACAACTACTACTACTACTACTACTACTACTAATAATAATAATAATAATAATAATAATAATAATAATAATAATAATAATAATAATAATAATAGAAAATGAAATGAGAACTGGTGCAGATCCCAATGCTAGTTCAGCGTTTCTCTGTGTGCTTGATTGAGTGGAGCCGCTTCTTTAGTCCAGTGGTACAATGTAAATATTTCTGCCGCAGAAGATTATTGCTTGTCCTGCCCTCAAGGATGTGCATCAATTTTAAAAGCGGTCCCAAGGACAGTGGACGGTATTGCAGTTTGCATTTATTGCAGTTTGTATTTGTTGCAGTTTGTATTTATGTGTTAAAAGCTTTGGCTAGCAGATCAATCGCTGCTTGAAGTAAGTTCCTGTGACCATGAAGAGCGATGTAAGACCGCCTTGTTTCACTCAGCATGGTGTTGCCTCCTGGCTGGCTTCTGAACCATCACTGTGTCTCCAGAACCCTTCACAGCCCAGCCCTGCTGTGTTTATTTCGGGCTCTACAGAAGTTGGCATCCTTTTGTGTAATCAGGCGCGGCCGAGACCAGTTCTAGTTACTTTTTGTCCAAACAACAATGCAAAGAGAATATACGCAGTGTAATTGGGATGCAGGTGTAAAATAGAGACCAGACTCTGCACACAAATTAAAATCTTCACCATTGCCGAAAAGTCGGTTCCAGACTGGACAATAAAATATGCATACTAGCACTGGCAAACTCAATGAAATTAGTCTTCAGTTCCCCCGAGATTCCCATATATGGGGATTAAGACATCCCTGTTGCTTCAGTGGATCGGTCCTGTTTAAACAAAGACTCTTTAGGTTGTCCCCAGGTGAGGGCAGTCCATCTCCACAAGAGGGGTGTAAGTTTGGTTCATTGCCAGGGCACTGCCACCTCGGTCCAGGCAGACAGGGTCCTGCAGAGATGGATCCTCAAGAGCCCCTGTCTGTAGAATGAAGCACTGGCTGAATGCAGGCGCAGGGAGAAGAAGACACTTTGAGCTCAGAGAAAAATAGAAAACAGTCTGGGTTCACATCATCACTAGACCTAGCCTTGAAACTCCTCCCCCATCAGCTGTGCCCCCCCCCTTCAAACCCCAGCACTGCTCAGAGTGGCTCCTCTCTTAATTTGTATTTCATTCCTTTTTCTTACTTTCTTTCTCTTTGTGCAGTTTTGCTCTCCTCCTCTTGTGTCTTTCCTCCCCCCTTCCTTCTCTGCCTGTTCTCTTCCTGTTTTCCTTCTCAGCAGCTCCCCATATGGATGTGATCATCCCTCTTTTTAGTTTTCACATTTTCATTTGTACTTCTCTCTCTCCTCCTCTCCCCTCCCTCCCTCGCCTGCAGCAGATCTCAGGCCCAGCATTCTGCAGCTGCCTGGCTCTTCAGATCCCAAACCTCCTGACTGAGTCTTTCATGACGTTCTTCTCTGCTTTTAGTTCTACCTCTCCTTCTCACTATCTTCTCATCTTTCCCCACTTTCTTCATTGTAACTCGTGTCTCTGACTCTCTCTCTCTGTGCTTCTATGTGTTTGTATATCTGTCCCATTTTCTGTCTTTACTCCACCCCTCCTCTTTCAGGCTCTCATAGCGCTATGGTTTCTACAGGAAGTCTGGCTGTCTGCCCAGCTGTTTTAACCTTGGGGGGGTGGGGGGTGGGCAGTGCAATGAAGTCAGCAGATACCCCTCGTACCCCACCCTCCACCCTTCCCACTCACTTCCTGGGGAGCAGGCTGTGTGCAGTCCTCAGTAACGCAGCCCAAACTCACCCCCCTAACCACAGAGTCACTCCATAAAAACACAAAGCATCAAACTACAGCTGGGACCCTTTCACTCCACTGAGCATCACCGCACAGCTCACTCGATAAAATCTGAAAATAGAAAAAAACCAAATACCTTATCAAAAACGACCAGGGGCCATGCAAACCACAGCAAACACCACAATACAGTGTAAAAGCAGAGTTATGAAGCTAGTAAAGGCAGGAGGCATTTGAACTTGTGATATTGATACTGAACATCTGGCTTTCATGTTCACAGAATCATGACAGTGTCATAGGAAACATGATAGAAAGGTGACAAAACTTTGTGTCGATACTCCTGAATGATCAGCAATGATGTTTTTTATAACTCAAACAATAGCTAATCCTAAATGCGAGTCTAACCGTTTGGAAGAAAGCTTATTACCTACTGTAGCTTTCTTTTTCACATATTCTTTTAAGGGTATCTTCCAGTCTTTCATTTATATATTCCAAGCTCTCTTAAGGACTTCAAAGGTGTTTTGTTTTCTATTTTGTAACATTAACATGATTTTATCTCCTTTAAAAAAAACAGGAGTTCATTAAAGAATGAAGGAATCACTTTGAAAATACTTTAGTCTTTTATTGAATATGGTCAGATGGATTGTAAATGTATTTCTGTTTTCAAGTTTTTGATCACACTTAGACAAGAGGGCTCTGTGTTTTTTTATAAAGAGTCATGTGGTTTCAAGATCTCTCTGGAACCCTTATTTTGTGTTCTAAACCATTAGGGGTTCTGTAACTGCATCATATTTGGAACTCTTCAGAACCCAGTGAGAAAAGATTCTATTGCTGCTGCTTATCGTTTTCTTGTACAATAAAAAGCATCATTTGAATAGATGTATTAAAAACAACGCACGGGGGTTTCCCCTTGAATTGAGTGCAGAGCTTAAAAATAATTTGGCATTGCGGTCCATATCGTTCGGTCCTTGGTATTTGAATATTTTATAAATAGCTTTTCTGAGTGATACAAAATAAAATGACAGTGCTGGTCTTTCTATGGCCCGCTGGAAAATCATGAAAGACAGCCCGTTGTTTTGTCTCCCAATTACATGATCTGTCCCGTTGTTTTTTTGGTTACATGACTTGGCATCTTTCACAGACTGTTTCTTCATGAGGGGATTGCTGGAGTAAAGACCTTTGTTGACTTACTCTGTAATCCACTTACTGCTAAGCTGCCTCAGAAATAGACCTCTAGCAATAGAAACTTCATTTGGGTTCAAAATAACTCTCAAAGAACAGTTTAGCGACAATAGCGAAGCCACCACATACTCTGCCTTGCTGTTGTGTACTGAGGCACGCTGCAGCAAAAGAACAGGTAAGGTCTTTATAAAAAGTATACTATACTGGAGTAAACTATGGTAAGTGCATACAGTAATATAACAATGGGAAAACCATGGGAAATAATACTGCAGGCTGCGCTCAGAGCTGTGCAGGACTGAGGAGTTGAATGACGCAGGTCAGAAAGCTGACGCAGAAGCACCAATCATTCTCCTGTCTTTAAACTTGCCTGTTCATTAACAGTTCCAGCTCCATTTCCACTCTGAGTCCCTCATATTTTATAGACAAACCAAAGAACATGGAACGAAACTCGCTCCCAGCCACCACAATGTGCAAATGAAAGTCCTCTGGGATTTTGCCATAAGAACAAATATTTGTAAGATTCTTTTTAGATTGTTTGCACGCTTCAGATACCTCGGCAGGCTGTCTTAAGCATGCAAAGGGAAGCCCGTTGCCCTTCTCCATTGAGTGACAGACTCCTGAGACACTGCTGTTCTTCAATGTGCTTGCTTTGTGTGGGTGAAGACAACAGGGGTGACGCTCACAGTAAGTTATGCTTCATAGTTGCTGAATGTTTTGTGAATAGGGATGGGGGCACACACTTCAGTTGTTAAGTTACTGAGCTATTGCAGAACTATGAACTTCTATTCATAAATTTCACAAATTCCATATGAAAGTTTTTTTTTTTTATTAATGTATATTAATTACTCACCATCACGGAACAGGCAATTGGTGTCCTCCCGATATGAACATGTGTCAAATGTATCAATAGCTGATGTTTCTGTTTATATGGTTCATTTCTAATGTAACGTTTCCAAAGCACACGCCCACGCTCTGGGCTGACTGAATGGAATGATGCTGTCATTATTCCTTCTGCTGGAATTATAAGACGACATTCCGATCCTGATGGCGAGGCACAGCCTTCTTAACTAGGGGGCTTATTTATAAAAGACAAAGACCCTGCTAAACAACACAGCCGAAAGCTCACGTTTAAGTTATCCACAGACACCATCTCCCTTGTCAAGCTTTCACTGCCTTTTCACCTTCAGTTACACATGCAGTGAACCCGGAGCGATCCAGCCTGGGGCTAGGAGCCTGCCAGTACCATCCCTCCACAGTGACACTGCAGGGAAACACACGAGAATGAACTAACCTGGCATTCTGAGAGCTACAGGTGATTAATATCACCATCAGGGGTTTGAGGTTTTTATTGACCCATAGGCTCAGTAGCCAAAGTGAATGTAGGTGCAGCCACCTGTCCTTCTGTCCGTGAAAATGAATAGAAACCAATTTAGAACTGTTGGCACAATTGTATCCATATTAGACCGGTCCTATTGCTACTTTGCCCAAGGCACAAACAGAGGAAGACCTATTTGTGATGGATGTCACAAATGTATGTCAAACACAGTAGGACTCCAGGTTTGACCCTAACTCTGTCACTCTACAAATGTTTATCCATATTGCATAATCGGTTTCTCTCCGATTATGAAAGAACATCAAAAACAGAGAAGTGGTATGTCATGACCTTTACATCGAGAGCAATGGTTCCTCAGCTCCTTGTGAGTGACAGTGTGGGAAAATGACTTACTTATGGACGGAAGTATAGAGGTGAAAAGCATCGTTTTCATTTTGCACTTTAATGAAAATTAAGCGCAGGAGAGGAGAAGACACGTGGATTGTCTGAAATCCACCCCAGATGGTCCTAGTCTCACAACAGTACCTATAATCCAAATTATGTAGAAGATGTGACCCTGTTCACCTTGTAGAAATGACGCCCTGCTAATCTGGAGCCGGCTGGCAGCTGCTTTCAATACACTTTACTGTACTTCTCCTCTGACCACCTGGGAGAGGAACATGCTAACAATGATTAGTCTGCAGTTCAGCAGACCCAGCCTGTTCCAATCCCTATTCCTAGCAGACACCGCTTGGAAAGCGCAGATTAGTGGACCCAGGTTATAGACATATTTACAATTCTGAAAAACAGCTGAGGGGAACCCAGTTTGTGAATATAAGTAAATCCAGATTCTCCTTCATTTATATGGGCATTTATTTATTTGACTTGCTCTGTGCCAATACTAAGCATTCAGCACTCTTAATCAGCTAGACACCGCATGTGTGAATATACCCTAAATCTCCTGTACTTTAATATAGTTCAATATATTCAATATTCCCAATTATTCCCAAGCCCCACACAAATCATCACCATCAGCAGAGAAGAAGTTTTCTCTGAAGCAAATATAGTGTCCCACCCACCCCCCACACAATATTACAGTGTACCACCCCCCCACCCCCTCCCCCTCCACACACAAATACAGAGTCCCACCCGCCCTCCCCCTCCACACACAAACAAACTGTCACACGCACACGCTCGCTCACAGACACACCATTCACTCTAATCCCTGCTATTTTTGAACATGTGGTTAAAAAGCAGACAGCTAATCGAGTAATAGGATTGGAAATAAAAGCAGGGCTGTAGCAGAGGGTTAAATCCAGGGGAGGGGCAGAGGTTGGGGTATAAAGGCAGAGCGAGGGAGGGGAAGCATCAAGCCAGCCTCACATCGCTGAAGGATTACATAGAAAACAGGAGGACGAAACTCGTGCTTCCAGGTAACATTGCCAGGGTCTGTCTGTCTGTCTTTCTGTCTGTCTAACTGTGTCTGTCTGTCTGTTTAACTGTGTTGTCTGTCTGTGCCTGTCTGCCTGACTGTCTGTCTCTGTCTGTCTGTCTGCCTGTCTGTCTGTGCCTGTCTGCCTGTCTGTCTGTCTGTCTGTGTCTGTCTGTCTGTCTGTCTAACTGTGTCTGTCTGTCTGTCTGTCTGTGTCTGTCTGTGCCTGTCTGTCTGTCTAACTGTGTCGTCTGTCTGTCTGTGTCTGTCTGTCTCTGTCTGTGTCTGTCTGTCTGTCTGTATTTATGGGAGGTGTGAAGGGATGGAGAGAGATAGTCAGCAATTCTCTTTGAAATGATATCACACTCATTATTATTCTATTATTGTAGGTTCCATTAATAATAATAATAATAATAATAATAATAATAATAATAATAATAATAATAATAATAATAATAATAATATTTTCCAATGAGAATCATTGCCTTTCCAATAAGGCAGTGTTTCCCAGCCTGTTCTTTTAAATATTTCAACAGTGATTGCAAGTGTTGTGTAGGAGCCAAATTTAGATTGCACAGCAATGAGCTTCAGTTCTAGCAAAAGACCAGCTATTAATGAATGCAGACAATGGGATAG
Organism: Acipenser ruthenus; assembly: GCF_902713425.1. NCBI lineage: Eukaryota > Metazoa > Chordata > Actinopteri > Acipenseriformes > Acipenseridae > Acipenser > Acipenser ruthenus. Next base: position 30,821,694 of record NC_081204.1, on the reverse strand, counting down.
CGTAGGAATAACTATGGAATGGATAGTCATTGTGTCATAATTCTGAATACAAATACAATGTCGTGCAATCCATTTCAGACAAAGGATTATTCAGACATGTAAACATCTAAGGGTCACTAGCTATGATTATTCATTGTGAGATTATTCAGTGTGCATAATGTTAGGATATTACATATACTGTGAATATGAAAGAAACACCAAACAATCAGATTTGATTATAAAGCTGCAAATGTTTGCGGTACACTGGGTTAGCCATCCAAAGTGTTTATTTCTAGTACATAATGAACTTTATTTGGAAGCAAGTGCAACATTTTCAGACAGTATGCTAAATATACAGTATATATATATATATATATATATATATATATATATATATATATATATATATATATATATATATATATATATATATCTCCAAGCTTGTGTGGCATCTTGGAATTAGAAGCACTGAGTCATTCTGTTGTGTTCTTCATCTTGTGAAGGGGACCATACTAATCGGCTCAGCTCAGCGAGGTTTAGTGGTACTGCGTCAAAGAAACACATTTTAATGTTAGTTTTCAGCCCCCTAATTCACAGTGGAAAGTGATTTGTATTTGTTGATGGGGAGGCTAATCAAAATGAGGGATTCATTGATCTGAGAATAAACCCTTACAGGGGTTGCAATTGGATTACATGTGAAACATTAGTGAGATTCGAATGATGGGGGTGCTTCTAGGGTTCTGGTAGAGGGGAACAAGGACTGAGGTAGCATTACTATTTTTGAATGGACATCCCATATATTTAAATGAAGAACTGGAGTTCCCTCAGGTCTCAGTCTGCAATTTCACCTAAAACAGGCATGCATGTGTGTGTATGTGCGTGCGTGCGTGTGTGTGTGTGTGCGTGCGTGCGTGCGTGTGTGTGTGTGTGCGTGCGTGCGTGCGTGCGTGCGAGTGCGTGCGTGCTTGTGTGTGCGTGTGTGTTCTGCAACTAGTGTACTGATATGTAGAGTACATGCGTAAATCTAGCAAGATTAAGAGGTAGTATGAGATGGCGCCAGTTCTGTCTTTACATAGAGGAGCTGTCAGGATGCTCTGCAGATGATCTACTGTACTTTCAGTCTATTGAAATGCCGTTTCTATGCTTACTATGGCCTCTGCAAACCCATACGGGTTTCAATTGAAGAGATATGTGATGATATCTGATTGGGAGGACACTTGCCTATAGAAATCTTAAAGGGTTTTTTATTTTTTTTTTTGCGAGGGTCACTTGAGCCTCTGAGTGGGGATGAGAAGTGCAGAGATGAGCGAAGGCTAATCCCAGGGCAGAGCGTGCTGCTGAGATTAGGCAAAACTCTGTCCAAACGCTAATCTCATCTACTCAGATTAGCTCCTCTCGATTTAGATGAATACATAAATATAGTAGCGCTGTCAGTTATTGGCCATTCCAGCAGTGTGGTGTAAAGGGAAGTGATGGGATTGCTGTGTGCAGGGTGGCTGGGGAGCTCTACTGGAGCCTTGTTTCTCCTGGGATCGGTATTCCTGTGTGGGGTTCAGCTCCAGACTCAAACCACGGGTTTATCTTTCCAGTCTAGACCCAGGGCAAGAAAAAGGTCCAAGCAAAAATAACAATCGCTGCATAACCACGCTGAGATTGCAACCCATTCAACAGTAATGACCCTCCCCTGATTGTCAGCACCTGATCTCTGCACAGAGCTTCATTTGAATAATTCAATCATTCGTTTTTGCAGCTCTACTCCAGACTCAAAGTATTTACAGGTACTTTCCTTTATAAACTAATCCGAGAGACCCAGTTAATCTTATTGTATAATCAGATTCAAACAGGAGTCTGCCAAGGGCAGGAATAACAAGAACCAAATTGTGTAACTTCCTGAGGAGACTTCTTCTTTTATCAGGCAATATTGGGCTCTAATTACAAGGCTTGCAGACATATTGGGAAACACATGAGCGTTAGTGCTAACATTGAGAAAGCACAGTGAAGTGAGCGTGCACACTCAAGAGGTGTCTCTGAATATGAGGGTTATTCCATTTCGAAGAACAGTCCAATTGTTCAAATGGGCGTCCTCAGCGAAGAGTGGGGCAAGACATTAGGAAGTGACATATAGGACCAATAGGAAAGCCCAATGTGTTCTTTGTACTGCCATTGGAACAGCATAGTGCACATTGAGAGACGTTTTCTTACAGGGAGTTTAACTTCAGTGGGAAATGCAGTATGCAAGTCCTGGATCCGTGAGCTCCCAGAATGCCGTAGCAATACTGTGAAAGAGTCTGGGAAACGTATCCCTGAAAATGAGGAGGATTCTGCAGATTTGGGGATTCTAATGGAAAATCTCTTATCACTGCCATGTGGGTTAGCTAACAATACTATCTTTTCTTGTTCCACAGAACACACCCAGGCCACAACCATTACAAGCAGCCATGTCTGCAAAGTGAGTATCTTCAAGGCGTTTTGTTACGGCTGGTGGTACTGCATGATGAAGTGAAGTAGTCGCCGGATTTTGCTACACAAGACCCACGACAGCCCATACACCAAAACATCTTGTATTTTAAATGTACTGTTTCTGTACCCTGTCTGGTTAAGTATATTTAGTATATTTTTCATTCCACTTAAAAAGGGACTTTTGAAATTGAACACAAACTCTGCACAGTCCCTGATAGACGTCATCTGCAGAGCAGTACCCTCTAGCCAATCAGCAGCTATATTTTATTACCTTATTGCTTTATGAATGGGGATTCAGGAGGCTTGGATTGCATGCCTCCCTGACACAAGCGCTGCTGTGTTGCAGTCACTGAATGGACAGGCAGCCAAAACACAAGCAATCTGCTCATTTTCAGAACTGCGTGGTGGAATGTAAAATGAAATAAATCAAGAGCAATGTGATGCCTTGATTGAACTGGCGTCCTCCACAGCTAGGGTGACGGTGGGGTGATAGGCAGTCCATACGGCCATTCTGCTCGTTCAGTAATCCCATCTGATGTGTTGCTCATCTCGGATTTCAATTATTTTCGTTGCCTAGGGGGATCAGCGTAAGAGGCTAGCTAAATCCCTCTGTTTAAAATAGCTTGCCACTGCTTAAATTGTCGCTGATTCTTATCCTGGTGGATGAGTTCAGGGCTCCTAGACCTCCCCCCTTCTGACTCCTCCTTCACTTCTACTGTCTGTCAATGCTGATTGACATTATTTCAATTTGCTTAAAACACAAATTAACCACTCGGATCCTGCACAGAGCTTTCATTTTTCATATGAGGAACGGTAGAAGAGAGATAACTAACAGGGGAGATCCGATTCTCAACCGTTTAACAAAATCATCAGAAATGTCCGAACTCACTCAATAATTATGCCTGTGTTTCAATTTCAGGGTCTATAAGAAAACCAGCCCCAACAGCAAGGTAAGAAAAACTCTTCACTTTTTAACCCTTTGACTGGCAGTGTTGCTCCAGAACAGCAGCATTGTTTTTTAAATGCACTCGTGCATTTTTATTAAAATCCCAAATTGTGTAAAAATATATTAAAAGATGATATCATACTATACATAGACACCCTGAAAGACATCCACACTGCACTGTATTCACGTTCATATCACATCAACAATGGAGAGCTTGCCAGGTCAAACCTTTATTTTGAGGTGAAATCTGATTCTGAGATGTCACTGCCCCCCTCTCTCTCGCTCCCCTCTCTCTCTCTCAGCTCTCTCTGTACTTGGGAAAGAGAGATTTTGTAGACAATGTGGATTCGGTCGAGGAAGTTGGTAAGTGCAATACCCTGTAGGTGTAGATGTAAAAAAAAAAAAATTATACAAAAGGATTAACCAGCTAGCTTAAGGGGAAAAAAATAAATATCAAATGAATGCTTATTGCAACATATAATCCATTTTGATTCTAAAATGAATCCGGGGGATTTCAGATGATAAACCAGTCACAATAAAATGAGTTATTAATAAAAGCAGATTCCTACGTGGGGTGGATCGTTCTTTTTCTCCCTGTCCTGGTCACATGTGTCTTACCTCTTCCTGTTTCCTCACAGATGGGATGGTGCTGGTGGACCCAGAGTACCTCAAGGACAGGAAAGGTACAGTACAGAATCCAATCAGCCTTTGCTTTGGACGCTCGATGCAGTGCAGTTGTGGAAGTGCAGTGCCGTGATGACAGTGTTGCAGGGTAGTGGTTGCAGTGATATTTCAGTGTTACAGTGCAGGGATGTGAGTTTTGCAGTGCAGTGATGTCAGTGTTACAGTGCAGTGATGTCATCGTTACAGTGTAGTGATATCAGTGTGGTAGTGCAGTGATTTAAGTGCAATGATTCCAATGTTACAGTGCAGTGATGTCATCATTACAGTGTAGTGGTATGAGCTGGATTTAGCTCTGCTTTCTCTCCGCAGCGTACGTGTCGCTGACCTGTGCATTCCGCTACGGGAGAGATGACCTGGAAGTGTATGGGCTGTCGTTCAGGAAGGACATCTACCTGCACACCGTGCAGGTGTACCCGCCCACCGGAGAGGAGAAGAAACCCCAAACCCACTTGCAGCAGCAGCTGGTCAAGAAACTGGGCGAGTACGCCTACCCCTTCAACATCACGGTAAAAACACTCTTACCTCTCTCCCTCTCCCTCGCCTCGGCTTTCAGCTTCACAGCAGACACCCCTCTCTCCCTCTGTCCCGTTCCCTCCACGCCTACCCCTTTAACTTCATGATCACAACTGCTCTCTCACTCTGATTCTATTCTCCGTCCCCATCAATCAATATTGGATCTGAATTTCTGAGCTGATTTTCATTTCCAGTAATCATAGCGCCCCCCCATTCTCTCTCTCTCTCTCTCTCTCTCTCTCTCTCTCTCTCTCTCTCTCTCTCTCTCTCTCTCTCTCTCTCGCTCTCTCTCTCTGTGTTTCAGATACCAACTAACCTGCCCTGCTCAGTCACCCTGCAGCCCGGTCCTGACGATGTTGGCAAGGTAAGACAGTTGCTGAACCTCTCCTGATATACAGCTGCCACTCCCTGCCTAGCAGTGTCTTGGCTGGGTCACGTCTCGTAACTCTGCCCCCTGTCTGTGTCTCTGCAGTCCTGCGGGGTCGACTTTGAGGTCAAGGCGTTCTGCGCGGACAACCTGGAGGAAAAAATTCACAAAAGGTGCGTCGACATTGCAACGGCTTACTAGATATTGGTGGAACCTCACTGCCAGGTCGAACGTGTTCCAATTCACTGTGTGAAGTTTACCGGTTCACCCTAGTGTGCAAACGGACACCCCTCCCCCCGAATCTGTGCGTTATTTGTATTCGTATACATTTTACAAGAGGTTTCTTTTATTGCCGAGGTGTCTGTTCCCTGCTCTCCCCCAGGAATTCAGTGCGGCTCATCATTCGGAAGGTGCAGTTTGCTCCTTCCAACACAGGGGAGGCGCCAAAGGCAGAGACTGTGAAGCAGTTCATGATGTCGGACAAGCCCCTCCATCTGGAGGCTTCTTTGGACAAGGAGGTAAGGGCTGGGTATGCTACTGTATGTAACTGTTCTCCGTTTCAGCTTGGTATCCTTCTAATAAACATCCTCACAGTTTATGCAATTGAATACACACACACACACACACACACACACACACACACACACACACCTTGTAAAGGTTCCAAACGCAGCGGTATTTTAATACTGTGAGTAGAAGCAGAGAGCCTGCAGACCTGGCTAACACTGTGCTTGTGCTTGTCCTCAGATCTACTACCATGGCGAGACCATCCACGTGAATGTGAAAATCACCAACAACACCAACAAGATTGTCAAGAAAGTCAAACTGTCGAGTGAGTGAGAAAGGGAGGGGAAAGGGAGGGCAGGAGAGGGGCCAGAGTAACATGGCGACTCGTTGGTAGAGCAATGACTGTAAGAGCCTGTTCTGGAACGTCGTGGTCTGACTGTGGAAATGTATTTGAGCTCAGCTCGGTTTTGCTGTGGTTCCATACACCAAGCATGTTAACAATGGTAAGCCAGGACTGATAGCAGCAGCTCTTGTAACTGGGAATAATATCATGCCGCTGAGGTCATAAAGAGCAGCTTTGCAGTCTGACGGTGGCATTGAGGTTTGGGTCAGGGGGAGATTTCAGGATTTCAGGTTAGAGCTTGGTTTGTGTGTAGATGCTGCTGGAAGCATCTGGGTTGAATGTGCGTTGTGCATAGCTACTGCTGAGTGTATGTGCTCTGTGCTGCTGTGTGCACTGAGTCCTGTCTTGCTGTTTGTTCTCAGTTGACCAGGTGACAGATGTCGTGCTGTACTCCCTGGATAAATACTCCAAGACCGTGCTGTCAGAGGAATTTGCGTAAGTCCGAGAAGGGGTACTGTGGTTAAAGATCTGCCACTAAAGTACACATTATAGATCATATTGAGTGCTCATTGTCTCCCCCTGCTGGTTGTGTTTTGCAGTGACAATGTGAACGCTAACTCCACCTTCACCAAGGTGTACAGCGTCCTGCCCCAACTCTCCGGCAACCGGGAGAAGCGCGGCCTGGCGCTGGATGGCAAGCTGAAGCACCAGGACACCAACCTGGCATCAACCACCATGTGAGGACCAGGCGATGTCTGACTGTCTCTGTCTGTGTGTCACCGCTACCGTGTGTGTGTGTGTGTGTGTGTGTGTGTGTCTGTGTGTGTGCGTGTGTGTGTGTGTGTGTGTCTGTAAGTGTCTCTACAGCTGGTGTCCTTTGCCTCTTTATCTGTTTGCCTGTCTTTCTGTCTGCACCTGTGTGTGTCTGTCCGTCTATGTGTTTGTCTGTCTGTCCTTCTGTCTGTCTGCCTAAGTTAATACTCTCCCCACTGTTTCACTCTCTCTCGCCGCCATCTCCCTCTTTCAACCCCTTTCTCTCTCACCCTCTTTCTGCCTCTCATTCTCTCTCATCCCTTTCCAATCCCTTTCCACTCTCTCTCACACTCTCTCTCCCAGACTGCAGCCCGGAATAGATAAGGAAGTATTGGGAATCCTAGTGTCCTACAAGCTGAAGCTCAACCTGATGGTGTCCCGAGGAGGGTGGGTATTTTAATAAAGAACAAACGAAAGAACAAACGAACGAAAGAAAGAAAGACAGAACGAACGAACGAAAGAAAGAAAGAAAGAAAGAAAGACAGAAAGAAGCCAACATCTACTTTATTACTGTTGTTTTTGTTTTGTTTTACTGAGCTTTATTTGTGTGACTTATTTTGATCTTGTTTTTTTTGCAGCATCTTGGGAGACCTCACTGCCAGGTGAATACAGACTCTTACTTTGTTTCTTACTGATATACTGGAGATAACGGACTGGAGATTGTGTGCAGTCTGTCTGTCACTCTCCAGTGCAGTTCATGTTTCCCTGCCTGGCACTGACCCCTGCTTGTTTTCAGTGATGTTGCAGTGGAGATTCCCTTTACTCTGATGCACCCCAAGCCCAGCGGTGAGTACAGCAGGGTTCTGCTTTGAATTAGGCAGTCCGCTTAAATAACTTGTACATGTGCTCAATAATCTCACAAGCAACTGAGAGAATGCTCTCACATCTTATTTATGACATGTAATGTGGCTAACATATTATTCTGTATATTGGTTCTAGTGCTGTAAATATGAACTGGTGTTTTTTTTGTACCAATACTGCATGTTTCCAAGCTCGTGGCTGTAAGCAATGTTTTAATAATCATGCCTTACCCCAGCATGACCTCCGTCTCATTTGCTGTCTTCTGCAGCACCACATCCTGCTGATAATAGATTTGGTCACTAATCTTCATTCTCTTTCTCTTTCTTTGACCTGTTCCTCTGAGTAGAAAGCGTCAGGTAAGCAACACGTTTTTATACAAAGGGCTACAGCTGGAGGGAGTGTTAGGGGCTCTGCTCCGATGAGGTGAATACAGAGGGGTGTACATTGAGGAAGGGGTTGGGGACTGTGATACAGTGGAAAGAGTTGATTATGAGGGAGGGCTGGGGCTACAGTACAGAGGAATAGATACTATCTAATCATCATTCACTTTGTTGACAGTAAAATATCCTGTATTTTACTGTACAAGGACCCTTCACTAAACTGGGTTTTTTTTTGTGCTGGATGTTATTCTAACCTTGTCCACTAGGGGCAGCACCCTCTCATTGAGACTAATCTGGTCTTCACTGACACTAACAGCACCTTGGGTTAATTAGTCAAGTTAAGCCGCCTTCTTGCACAGCGCATTCCGAACAGATCTCCACAGAAGTTGCAGCTGATTGGCTGAAGCTTAGGATCCAGCTTTGCAATTCTGCACTGCTGTGCAAAACACACCATCTCTCCATGACCTTACTTACTGAGACTGCATTCAAAGGTGCAGGCCCACTAAAAGAGAACAGGGCACAACACAATCCAAAGGGCTTTTTTGTAGCAGTTTTTTTGTAAGCGTCTGATTCTGGCCCACATTACTTCGTTTTGTATAGAATTCTGCTTACAGAGATCCCAGACACGTCTCACATAATATAGAACACATACAATAGAGAACTATGTGCTACCTCCTGCACCTATAGTCAGGCCAGGACGGGTGTCCTCTTCATCGCCCTCTGCTGGTGCAAGGCCACATAGCCAGCCATAGACAAAGAACAGAGGCGCTGTTCTCTTCTGCTCGGTTCACATTGCATTCAGGGAGGAAGTGGTGTGCTAGAGGTGTGTTTCTGTGTGCTTTGTGACATGCAGCCAGGAAGACATTGTGATCGAGGAGTTTGCCCGTCAAAATCTGCAAGGAGAGAAGGATGATGAAGAGGAGACCGAGGAGAAAGAGGAGAAAGAAGAGGAGGCCTAAGCAGCAAGCCCTGTCAGAACCAGGCCAGACGGGTGGACATACAAAAAGACAGACAGATGGACACTCCTGGACAGACCACAGCAGCTTTTTGGCCCAAGTTAAAAAGTGTTCCGAACATGCAAACAATGCTCAGTTCCTAAATTGTAAAATAATAAAGTTAAATTCCAGGTGCAGATCACCTTACTTGTTTATTGGCAGTATGGTTTATTCCAATGAGATTTTGACATAGCTTGCATTGACCCCTAGTGTCAATTAATTCACTGTCCACCCCTAGCACCAAGCCCTAAAGAAGCCCAGAGCAGTGTGGTCAAAAGGAATCTGTGGACAATGGAACAAAGGGACGTGCAAAGGGTTGTCCGTTCACCCTTCAGTATCCAACCCACGTAGTTTGCTTTCAGATTGTAGCCATTTCTGGTTTTGTGTCATGTTCAGTAATAGAAGAGGAGCTTCCATAGTAACAACACAACAACTGTGACGTCAGTCTATCTAGCAGAATACAGTGGGCAGCACATTTTTTAGTATTTCTATACTGGGAAGTCTAGTTGCTTCAGTACACAGTGAATGCTCCCCTGCATTTTGAACGAGGGTCCAGTAATGGTGGTGCTGTAATTAGAATGATTTATTTGGTTCGTGTGTGAATGTGCAGAACTGTGGAGACGAATAAAGCTGTTAAAACTCAATACGAACTCGGTGTGATTTTTGAAAAAAAACATTGCTTCTCCAGTATATTGCAGTAACATATACAAATGACAGTAACATATAAAAATGAGCACATATTGTAAAGTTTAGTTCTCTGACCAAAAACTTTTAAAAGTGTTAGTTGCAGTGGGGGTGGGGCGGGGACTACTGTACAGGTTAAACGAGCCCGTTTAAATGATGGGTGATACTACAGTATAATACACCGCCATTACCTAAAATTAATATCTCTGCGCAGTTTCTGCACTCACAACCGCTAGGTAACGCCGATCTGTTGAGCTTGCATTTATATATAAATATCTTGTTCAAGCCTTTACACTTTTTAATGTTACTTATTCTAACACGTCTCTGATGACATCATCACCCGGCCGCTCCCCACTCCCTCCCCGCCGAGGCTCACGATGACGTCACCGCCTCGCCACACTGCCGATACGTCTTGTTAGTGGAAGTGACGCGCATGCGTCCAGAGCTGTCATCCGTATTTAACATCCTTTGGTTTTGCTCCCCTTTCCCGGTTCGGCTCGGCTTGGGTTTCGGCCCTGGTTCTGCCCCGTCTCTGTTTTGGTTCGGTCTGCTTCTAGTATCGCCCACCCCTCCCCGCTGTGCGGCGCTGACTCGTTCACACAGACGGCTGTTCAGAGACAAGGGAAGATGTCCACCACCGCAGGCGGAGAGTTCGGTAACCCGCTGCGGAAATTCAAGCTCGTTTTCCTGGGCGAGCAGAGCGGTGAGTACCGGGGATCGAGAGTTAGAGGGCAGAGCCTGCAGAAGCGTGCATCAGTGACCGATTCGGGGACCTTGATGAAGAGGGAGAGACAGAGAGAGTCTGGGGCCTGTGGAGAGGAGAGTGATATCGGGGAGAGAGTCGGGGTTTCGGGCCCAGTATATAAAAAATAAAATATGTCTTATTTTTGTTTGTGTTGTGAGGAGAGAGGGTGGGGGTTGTGATTCCCAGCTGATTCGGGCCGTCAGAGGTGTTGCATGACCGAGATATAGACTCGGGGATTCGGGTTTGGCAAATCGGGGTATATTATATCTCGTGAGGAGGATGATAATTCATTGCTTTAAAGATCAATAATTCAAATTCTAGCAATGTGATCTCCATAACCCAAATGTCTTAGCGGTGATGCAGCCCATTTTGGGTGTGACCGGGGATCATAACAAAACACAAAATAGAAAGGGGGTTATTCGAAATTACAAATTCAGAAAATGCTCAGGCGTTTTTGTTTTATTTTATTTTTGACCTAAATAATAAAACGAGCATCTGCGGTCTCAAAAAACTGTTTCTGTATATAAAATTAAAAAACATTCCCGAACAGGTTTGCAGTAAGGATAATGCTCAGTATTAATACAATGGTCTGTAATACATATAGTAATATGATTTTATAGAAGATGAATCTGCGTTGCACTTTGATCATACCCATCGCTTAAGTAATATTGTTAACTATCAGCGTTAGTTATATTATCTCTGTGTTGTTTTTGTGGGGTCCCGTTTTATTCGGATGCTGTCACATTAACGACACTGTACACCGGGACGATGGTATCATTTCATTGATCAGAAGCGGGCCTCCTGCTGTATATAGGAGTGCCACATCAGGTTTTTGTTTCGAATAATATTTGTACATTGTTTCATAGGAATCTAGGTGTAATGCGCCTGTGATTTCTCCAGGTTTTGGGGCGGCTGTCCGCTAAACTAAGGGCCCAGTCAGGTCCCCCTCCCGTTCATAAGCAGAAGACAACGACCCCCCCCCCCCACACACCCATAAAGACGCATAGTGGACAGCAGCAGGGATCCAACGCCCTTGGCTGTCAGCTTCTGGAGTCAGCACCACAGGGATATATTATACATATATCAATATTTTATTATTATTGTTATGTGTCTTCAAAAGGATTTTCTGTGGGTTAACAATATAACAAATACAAGAAGCAGCGCAATGTGTTTCAGGTGTTAAATAATTGAGAGGAAAAGAGAAGAAACTCCAGGGCCGAACCCTGGAGACGAAAGCAGAGTGATATAAGATCATCTTTACTGGATTATTTAGATTTGTAAAAAAAAAAAAATTAAAATCACGTTTTTCCAACATCATTTACTAGCAAGAAAAAAAATAAGATCCTTAAAAAAACAAATACTAGTAACATAATGTAGTGTAATGTGCAGGTTTCGGTTATTTTAGTAGAAAGCAGTTATGTAAACCTTAATTGACGCAAAAAAAATACTCTTGCCTTTTTTTTACCCTGGTTAAAATATATATATTTCTGTATAGCTGAAAAACAAGCAATTATCAAAGCCTAACACCAGATTGAACCCAGTTCTTGTTGGGGATCCTTAGATTAAAAGGGCACCCCAAATAAACACCGGCATTCTTCCCAAAAATAATTGTATAAATGTGGTCCTGGGTTTCAAGTCAAAATGCCAGTGTTGCTTGTGTTCAAAGTGTACAGACCCCCAAGCTACATTGAAAGGTCCTCATTGCTGGTCTCAGTGTACAAAGAGCTCTCCAGTCTTTTTATACCACTGTTTAACAAGTTACAGTACACCTACAGCTCTGTTATACACCCCTACATCTCTGCTTAAATAAAAGCACTACCCCAAGTTTGTAACTTCCACTTCCCTGCATAGTGGGGTACCCGTGAACTAGTACACACATACAAGTATGCAACAGCCAACATTAGAATGAACATGTTATGTGAGACCATTCAGTCATGTGAAGTTTTGGCATCCTGTAATGCACCTCTTTTTAAATTGTTCCTTCATATTTATGGATTATATAGATTCTTCACGTAAGTCTGAGTAGACCTGTATCTCAGTTCATGCATTATTTGCTTGATTTGTATAGTGGTCTCTTTGCTGGAACTGTGCTGTAACCACTGGGCCCCACAAGCCCCATTAATCAGTGGTGAGGCTTTTGCTGACTGTCTGTTTGTGTCTCGTTGCAGTGGGGAAGACCTCCCTCATCACCAGATTCATGTACGACAGCTTTGACAATACCTACCAGGTAAGACACTAGCACAGTCAAACTAGCTAATGCATATCAATTAATGACCATTTTAAATGCTGCTTCTTCATGCAGTCCGGGCAGATGAACAATAAAACTCACATACTACAGACAAGAGCTGATAAGATTACCCTTTATTTTTTTTTGTTATTTTTCAGGTGAATGTAAATGAAGCTATCTTTATTGTATTACATGAAATCTGTCTCCTCAGAGGGGAATAAATCTTCAAAACTGTAAAAGCTCCATGATAGGTCCTAGAACCCCACAGCAGACATGGCTCCGCTCTTCATCTACAGATGGGTCAATCTAATCATCTGTTATCCAAAATCTCTCTCTCGGTTTAGTCTACTCGTTGAAAAGGCATTGGGGGATGTTTTGTGCATTGAATTCACAATATAAATTTTACTAAAAGCCTGAAATCTGAAGCAATGCGGCTAACTTGACAGGAGAGCTGATGTGCGGAGAATGCTCTCACAGTGCAGGGCTGGTCTGTCTGCATGTCTTGCTGAGTGAGTGACAGTGAGTGTGCTTGTATTGTATTTACTGTTCACACTGTGTCTTTGTTCCGTCATCTAACATTGGTAAATTACCTCTCCTTTTTTTTTTTTTTTTCAGGCAACCATTGGAATAGATTTCCTGTCAAAAACAATGTATTTAGAGGATCGTACGGTAAGTACTTGGTTTTGGCACTCAAAGTGGTGCTGGTAAAAAATGTAATTTAAAAAAAACGTACAGTGCTTAGGAAAATAAGAGCAAGTCAGATGTTCCAGGAAAGATCAGAATAAAAATGCGTGTGTGTGTGTGTGCTGCTGATTTTCATGCATTATAACACACTGTAACATCCAGCATGACCAGGTTTTCGGACATTCGAACGCATCAGAAGCACTATCATTGGTTTATTAATTTACGTCACAGTTTATTTTGTTGACCTATTCATTTTATTTTGCGTTGCAACACTTCCTTTGCTCAGTTTATTTTGTTTTATTTTTTTAATGTAGGCTTTGCCTTCACGTTCATTTTTTCCATTATGTTTACTTTTGGCTGGCCCTTCCCCACCCCCCCCCCGGGTCCGCACAGATCCGGCTGCAGCTCTGGGACACGGCCGGACAGGAGCGATTCCGCAGTCTCATTCCCAGCTATATCCGCGATTCTGCCGCGGCCGTCGTGGTGTACGACATCGCAAGTACGTAAGGACCCAGCCAGCCAGCCAGCCAGCGAGCGATCGAGCTGGCGTGCAGGGATAGAGAGACAGGGGCCAGAGCTGCTTCTGGCTTGGAAATGCACTTTCTCTTGCACAGCAGACTGATCCACACCTGGTTTTAACAGCTTGATTGTGCAGCTTGGCAACCATATGTCTGGACCTTAACCACCCTTACAAACAAATCTCCTAATACACTATGCTGTAGGTCAGGAGCATGCTGTAGTAATCTTGAAGGATTTCTAAGCACTTGTAAAAACGTTCCTTCACTCAGTGGAGTCCGATTAGGCTGATAATAATGGGAGAGGCTCCTACAATAAGAACCATATTTCCCTTCCCTTAATGTTCAATTCTAGAGTACACAGTAACGGCTGCAAGTTGATATCAGCTCAAGAGGAATGTCATTTGGAAACTGTATTTGACTATTTTAATGGTACTAAAGTTTAATATAATGTAAGTTCATTACTTCTACAGACCCCGATCAGCACTAACGTTACCCTAAGGTAAGGTGGTCCAGGATTAGTGCTAATCAGGGCTTTGTGAAATAATGATTCCGAGTGTATTCCAGTGCAGTTCTTAACAAATTGCAGTCATTCCTCAAAGTGTTACTAGAAGCGCCCTGATTAGATGGCTAAACCTCCACCCTTGGAAGTCCCATCCAGCCAGCAGCTCTTTCATTCTGTCTCTCCCCTCCTCCTCCTCTTCCTTTCCTCTTTTCATCTCTCTCTCTCTCTCCCTGTCCCTCTCTCTGCCCCCTGCACCCCGCAGGTTCGACTCCAGCTCTGGGACACGGCGGGTCAGGAGCGTTTCCGCAGCCTCATTCCCAGTTACATCCGCGACTCCACCATCGCGGTTGTGGTCTATGACATCACCAGTGAGTACTGCCACTGCCAGTCCGCTTCTATCAGAGCGGTCCAATCACCCTGCTCTGGAGTGTGGCCTCAGACTTCTTCAAAGGCCTCCGCACTGCGATAGTGGACTGCAGCCTGTTTGTCAGGATAATAATAGAAGGGTTGACATGAGTGCTGATCTTGAGGGCAGCTCTGGGGAAAGGCAGTGTCTGGGTGTTGACAAGCGCTGTCGTCTTTTTCTCTGGTCTTTCTTTTTCCTTGTACTGTATCTTATCTGGGGAAATCTTTTGTCTTTGCAGCCACAAATACTTGCAGACTGTGCAACAATAACCTCTGAAGACAACACAAAGGCTGGACAAAGGGCGATGGTACAGGCTGGCAGATCTCAGTGCTGTATAGATACAGAGCCCTTTTAATACCCAGCCTTATATTAATGGAGGGTTCATTGCAGGGTTTGGCAGATTTAAAAAGGGCCAGGACACTGCAGAAAGACACTTGTGGGGGTTGTGTTCAATAATACATTCTAAACTGGCAATACAAAGCCTGCAAAGCATTATTACAAAGCCTGCAAAGCATTATTTCAAAGTGTTTGTATATATATGTTGCAAATGTATTATTATACAGATGCAGTGGAGGAGGCATGTGAGCATAAGGCTTGTATTTATTGACATCTCTTCCAGATCTAAACTCCTTTCAACAAACCTCCAAGTGGATCGATGATGTCAGAACAGAGAGAGGAAGTGATGTCATTATCATGCTAGTCGGGAACAAAACAGACCTGGCTGATAAGAGGTAAAGAGCACGTGCTCAGGGCCTTCTTGAGCAGGGTGCTCATGAGTGAACTAAACTTGGGTGCATCAGTACCTTATATCTGCTGTTGAGACACTGAAGCCATTGACTTCTTTGAGCGGGCATCATCAAAATAGTAGAACAAAAAAACAACTTCTAATGAGAAGTATAACTGCACTGTAGTAAAAACTACTAAAGCCAATGAAAGAGGGGCTTTTAAAACATGATCAAGCGTGCTTGAAACACTTCCTACCCTGGGGACCCAGGCCTTTCCGACACCCCGCTGACCAGCCTGCACACCTGAGCTGCTATCGTCACAATCCTGCCCAACCCATTCCTGCTTTTGAATTGTTTTACATTTTATTTATTTTTATTTCAATTACTGTTTATTGCATACTATTTCTCCTGTTATTATTATTTATTTATCATTATGATTATTATTTAACTTCACTATCAATCTGTATTGTTGTGTTTCTTTGTTTGGTCATTCCTATGATTATTATTATTATTATTATTATTATTATTATTATTATTATTATTTGTTTTATGATTTTGCTGCTGTTTGCCCCCTCCCCCTCCTCACTGTTGCTGTAGACAGGTCTCTATAGAGGTGGCTGAGCGGAAGTCCCGTGAGCTCAATGTGATGTACATAGAGACCAGCGCCAAGGCAGGCTATAACGTCAAGCAGGTGGGTGGCAAACACAAGGGTCCCCCACAGCTGAGTGCTGCAGCTTAATGAGTCCCTGCTGAGGTGAAACCTTCTTTAGCACTTTCAAATCTGGTTCAGGAGAGATGCATCAAAAACTGCTTTTTCATGTGTGTGTTTTTTTTTTTTCAAAATGCACATTTCTAACAAATACAGCTTTGTGTGTCTTGGGTTAAAAAGAAAAGATGTATTTGATGCAGGGTTGGGGTCAATTCCCTTTTTTTCAATTCCAATTCCATTAAAATATATTCTAATTCCCATCCCCTTTTAATCAGTTCCAGTTCCAAGTCTTTCAAATTAATTCCTTTTGAAGGATTTGGAATTGGAATCGGTTTTAAAAGAATTGAAAATGGATTTGGAATTGGAAAAAAATAAATTGACCCCAACCCTGGTTTGACAAGACGCTGTGCATCCCCAATTTGTTTTTTTCTTTTCTGTGAGCAAGTTGACTTTAGTCTTATGAGCTGAACTCTCTCTCTCTCTCTCTCTCTCTCTCTCTCTCACTCTATTTGTCTGCCTGCCTGCCTGCCTCTCTTCTATGTGACTCTGTCCTTTGCTGGACCAGACAAATCACCACAGAAGAGGGGGAGCAGAGAGCTAAGGAGCTGAATGTCATGTTCATTGAGACCAGCGCAAAGACTGGCTACAATGTCAAGCAGGTAGAGATTGAGAACTCCTCCAGCCAATCCAGCCCCCTCCTCACTGTCCTCATCATCCTCCTGTCCTTCCTTCCCTAACCCTAATTGCATGTGCCGTGAGTGTGAAGGTTTGAAATGTGGATTGGATTTTGTGAATAATGTGAAATATTGTTTGTCTAGCTGTGTGCACAGCTATGGCCAAAAGCTTTACATCACCATACAGAATTATCGAAAGTCGAATGAAGCCTGTTGAAGAACGTTACCTTAAAATATTGAATTACATACCACTCTGTAGTTTTCCATATTCATAGCGAAAAACTGGAAAACATTGAAAAATGTGACATTTCGAAGTCTAACATGAAATACTGTACTACTATTATGGCTTCCGGTAGACTTGCGAAGTCATTTTATAGTTTCTTTGATTACATGATGTTAAATAAAATATATAAATTATGCTCGTATAGCTTTTTTTTATTTAATTGTCTCAATCCTAAAATTCGAGGTAATGCCAAACTTTTGGCCACAGCTGTACATAGTCTGGGGCTTGTGAATGTAGTGCTTATGGTTCGAGTCAGACAGCATGTTGCAGGGTAGGTGCAGAGTGAGCTACCCTCCTGAGCTCCAGTGCCACTGACCCTAAGCCCTGCCATGCTATTCAGTCTTGGGCTCTTCTCAAGCAGGGAGATACTGTCTGTTGAGGTGCCGTGGGTTTATTGATGCGGGCTACTGTCCGCTAAGTACTGTACCAGACAACCAAACTCCTTTCCTTTCTGGTCAAAAGCAGGTTGAGAGCAGGCTTCCAGAGCTGACAGGTTAGTCCAGTAACACACACTGTACCAACCGAGTGAGGAAACCAGTGTTGGATTGTAAAGATCTATTAAACCCCAGGGGTTTTCTTGAGCGATGCATTCACCGTGTTGTATTTCTTTTTCTTTTTTCCCCTAAGTTGTTCCGTCGTGTGGCTGCTGCCCTGCCTGGGATGGACAGCACACCTGAGAAAAGCAAAGAGGACAGTATCCTTCAGGGAGTGGGGAGTGGGGAGTGGGGAGTGGGGAGTGGGGAGTGGGGAGTGGGGAGTGGGGAGTGGGGAGTGACCTTAAAATACAGCTGGCTTCCTACCAAAGCCACTTTGAATGTAACATCGGCTTTAAAAAGTGTGAACACCATGGATAAATTGGCCAGCCGTGACAATCCCTCTGGCCCTATGCAGCTCCTTCCATGTTGATGGAGAGACAGTGTCCAGAGGTGTGTGTGTGTGTGTGTGTGTGTGTGATCCTTAACTATGCATCTCAGTGATCGATATCAAACTGGAGAAGCCGCCTGAACAGCCAGTCACTGAGACCAGCTGCTCCTGCTAATCCCGTCCCCTTTTTCAACAGCTCGTCTCCCATTGGCCATTTACACCAACCATGTCAGACGCCATTGGCTAGAGAACCTACTTCCAGACGGCTCAGTGACTATCCGGAGTAACCGTGTGGATGTGCTATTACATTTAAACGAAACAAAATTTAAATTTTAAAACTAATCAATTTAAAACCACAGTTTAAATGCTGAAAAGTTCAAATCTCATCTATTACGACTGCATGGCGTATTTAGGATTGCAGACTGAGATAGCTTCTCCCACCTCTCTTCAGTTATTGCACTTTTTTTTGTTTTTTGAAGCAAAAATGGTGCCGTTACACTCTTGTCATTGTTGAATTATAATAATAAAAATTATAATAAAAAATGTGTGTTTCAAAAAGAAAAATGTGAATGTTTGAGAAGGCCACTGCTGCTGTTCTAGAAGTAAATCTTTTTTTTTGTGTGGGTGTGTGGTTGTTTTGTTCATTGTGTGAAGCAGCACCTTTGTCATAGGGCTGTGCCCCTGGCTGTAGCATTAGAATGCACTGGGCTCTTCTCTGTTTGCTATCATTCTTCATTCTGTAGCTCCAGCATTGAGATTGAACTCCTCTTTAAATGTCCCGATCTGGCTTTGAGCTGCTACTGTAGAACCATGCTTGCATGGCCTTTGCCTGCACTTATTCACGTCACACAGTTTAAATGCATGATGTTTTTTTAGAACAGAGAATCACCGGCAGTGGCAAACAGCTTCTCCCAATCAGAGCAAAAAAAAAGGTAGTGGAGGCATTTAAAAAGACAAAATGGTTACGTAACAAAACTCCGCGCTCACGAGAAACACATCTAAAGTAAAGACGAACGAAATGTAAACTCATTTCAAAAACAGGGTAAAGAGTTAAAAACATTGTATTGAAATGCCAATACCAGTTTACCGTTAGTTATTAAGATGCCAACAGTTGTGTTCCAGATTCAGATTGTATTTACATTCTATTACCCTCGAATAGCTGCCAGTTTAACCCTAATTGGGCACGCCTGAGAAAAGCCATCATCACAGATGGGGTTTGCAATCTATATTCTTATTGATATTATTGTATGGGTTATTAAATGTGTTAGTTACCTATTAATCCACTTTAATAATACAATCTTAACTCGTAGGTTGATGTAATTATATGTCTGAATGCCTCCTACCGTCATGAAGAGTTCATCTAATAGGCTTTTAGTAAAACAATGAACATTACAGACTAGAATGAACGTGTTGCTGTATTAGAATGGCATTAAGCAATCAGGACTGTATTCATTCGGATTGTATTGTCTTGTGATGGGCAGCCTAATCAAGCTGTACATGGATTCCTGGTTTGCTGATTTAAAATAAGCCTTGTCACCTCACATAATGGAGAGGCAGCTGTACAGCAAACCTGTGAGTGTCGCTGTGTGGTTTTATTAGGAGGACAAGAAGCAAAAACTTGACAGCATCTCCCAAAAATCCCTTGAAATAATAAAGCACGGTTTATCCTGACGAGCTTTACATCTTTAATAAGGCTTGAGTACCACGGTTTAATAACCCATAGTTAAACCCAATCTGAAGGTTAAAATGACCCCCTACTGTGCAGTGCAGCTGTCTTGTGTAACATAGTAAAAATAATGTTGTCTAGGGTGTGCACTCCCTTATTTATCCTGCAGGAGGCAGGCTTTTGCACTCCGAGGCCTTGTGCTTTAAGAAGATGCTTTTCTTGAGAACAGGAAAGAGGCCTCGAGTTCCCAAAGTAGTTCCCGATACCAATTGATTGAACAGGAACACAAATGCTGTGCTTATGCCTAAAATAGGTGCTGTTTTGCTAATCGCAGTAGTAGGAGTAAAGTAGTAGTATTGTTACAAATATTATTTATTTGGTTTTTAATACTTGACTGTATTGTATTATTTGCTTGACCAAAATGATGGTAGAGAGGCGGAGTTCAACACAGGGGGGAATGTGTGCCAGACCCAGGCAGTGTTTATGTGTGAACGCTGTGCCTGACCCAGGCAGTGTTTATGTGGGAACGCTGTGCCTGACCCAGGCAGTGTTTATGTGTGAACGCTGTGCCTGACCCAGGCAGTGTTTATGTGGGAACGCTGTGCCTGACCCAGGCAGTGTGAACGCTATGCCTGACCCAGGCAGTGTTTATGTGGGAACGCTTTGCCTGACCCAGGCAGTGTTTATGTGTGAACGCTGTGCCTGACCCAGGCAGTGTTTATGTGGGAACGCTGTGCCTGACCCAGGCAGTGTTTATGTGTGAACGCTGTGCCTGACCCAGGCAGTGTGAACGCTTTGCCTGACCCAGGCAGTGTTTATGTGTGAACGCTGTGCCTGACCCAGGCAGTGTGAACGCTTTGCCTGACCCAGGCAGTGTTTATGTGTGAACGCTGTGCCTGACCCAGGCAGTGTTTATGTGTGAACGCTGTGCCTGACCCAGGCAGTGTTTATGTGTGAACGCTTTGCCTGACCCAGGCAGTGTGAACGCTTTGCCTGACCCAGGCAGTGTTTATGTGTGAACGCTGTGCCTGACCCAGGCAGTGTTTATGTGTGAACGCTTTGCCTGACCCAGGCAGTGTTTATGTGTGAACGCTGTGCCTGACCCAGGCAGTGTTTATGTGGGAACGCTGTGCCTGACCCAGGCAGTGTTTATGTGTGAACGCTGTGCCTGATCCAGGCAGTGTGAATGCTGTTCCTGACCGAGGCAGTGTCGCTTGTGTCTCAGCTCTTGTACTTGAATGCAGTCCTTGCTTTTCCTCAGTTTGTTCTCTGTGTTATACAGCAGGCGCCGCCTCTGTTGTGGATCAGTGTGTAGTTAGACACCCCCTCACTCGGTATGATCTGTCTTCGCTGTACTTTGTTCGTTAGATCCCTGGTCTGCATACTTTGCTTCTTAAAAAAAAAAAAGAAAAAAATAGAGAGATAAATATTGAGTTATTATTATTATTATTATTATTATTATTATTATTATTATTATTATTATTATTACATATTAAGTAACACTATCTCTATCTAAACTGGTCACTACTACTTGTCACTGAGTGAATGTTCAGCTGTGTACTATCTGGTGTGTCTCATTAAACATTTTAAACATGCTGTCTACTAGTCTTTAGCGAAGTTTCTGTGAATAATGTACTATTATCTGCTGTAAAAAAAAAAAACACACCGAAGTGTATCACACGAAATAAAGTTAAGAGATTTCACCAAACAAGCGTGATTTTTCTAATTGATTTGACATTCTGTATTTCTGATGTGAAGGTGTGCAGATTCTTCTTCATTAGGAAGTATACAGGGAAGTGTGTTTGTCCTGAACAGAGGCACACTTGAGACTGCTCCACGTGAAAACATCAGTGAATTGTTAAGATTACAGAAGCGCCAGCCAACCGAGCTCCCGACAAGCCTCTATCAAAATGTATGGGATGAGCCAGTTTTTGCAAAAGTATGTGCTCCAGCGCTGGTGTTGCTTTTGTGTCCATTCTCTGGGTCCTGCGTATAGATACATGCCTGATTTTATTAATGTGATTCTACCAGTGGTAGAGAATTAAATAATTAACGTAAAACCTATAACTGTTCTGGAAGGTGTGACTTCTCGCCAATGAGAAGCAGACGAGTCTCCTAAAGGGGTCTGTGCTGTATTTTTTATATGTTTCATAATCAACCAATCACAAAGCCAACTTTAGACAGGCCTGATTCGTACCCATAGCGACAGGTAAACGATTGTCATCACCTGAGCAATAAAAAATGATGCTCCGACCAGACCAATCCTGTCCAAGAGGGCGGGGTTAACGATGTCGCCTGGGTTTGTATTGCGTCGAACTCCGCTGAGCCAGGTGTGCTGCGTAGCTCTTGGACATTCTACGGGCTGTAAGTGGATTCCCCGGGGCAAGCTGCGAGTTCGGAACCTTTGGACCAGTGCGTACCTGTAGAGTCCTCACACTCTCGGAATAATACCTGATCCGGGTCTACATAGGAGAGCAACATTTTGCGTACTTGTTTGTCTTTGACCTGCGCACGTATCTGCTGCACCTGCCGTAATTCACGGAAGTTTCGCCCCAGGGAGTCGGGATATAGTGTGTCGCTTGTCTGCGAGAAAGGAGGACCCAGGAGGAAGAGCAGCCTGAACTCCCGGGGAAGCCGGCGCTAATCAGCGGGTGGATTGCTGGAAAATACACACGGAAAACAGTTTATGGGTTCCGTGGCACGGTCACAGTACCACGGGTCCAAATTGCTCTGAAACTAAAAAAAGAAAGCTACAGTGCTTCTCGTTTGTCCCTGGTTCCGATCCGCTAGAACGCAGAACCCCGCTTTCTCCTTTGGGTCGCTTCCCATCCTTTCTCCCGTTGCACTGGGCTTGCGCACTCCCTCTCCACTGGTGGATTCACACAGATGGCTCAGGGCTCCGTGAAAGTGCCCGATGACTCGGATTTTTCTCGGTTCCAAGGACAGTGCGAGTCTCAAGAAGGCTGGGTCAATAAATACAGTAAATCGGGCATGGAGGTTTGGATCGACTTGCCTCCCCCGACACCTGCTCATCACGACCGGAGCCAGAACCAAGTGAAAATTCACAAGATCAAAGTAAGTAAAGTAGAATATGTGTGCGATTCAGAAGTTATATTTCTTAAGAATACTGTACCAGATCTGTGCTATTAATATGTACATAGCCTGTTTGCACCAGTATTTAAATGTTCGTGAAAATGTCCCATACAAACATCTAACCATGAAAACCAGTCATGCGACGAGAGTACGTGGTACAAAGCTGTATTAGTGTCAGTGCTGTATTATTGAATTGTGGTTTGTCAAACTTGTACTTTACTTGATCAAAAGTTATTGTATTTCTTGCTCTTATTGTATTACTTGTATTGTAACGCTTGAAATGTTTTTGCTTACGATTGTAAGTCGCCCTGGATAAGGGCGTCTGCTAAGAAATAAATAATAATAATAATAATAATAAAGCCTTCACACGCCGCGTTGACTTTAGACTTGCACGCAGTACAAAAAAAAAAAAAGATTTCTTTTACAATGCAAATGAACAAAACGTGGTCAAATAGCTTTTGGTAACCAATTATTATTGTCACAAGAAAGCCGATTTTGAATGACGAGTTCGTGACGCGCTGCACTGACCCTCAGTACCTTACTGTGTATCTTCGTTTCGCTCTCTCTCCCTTACTGATTTCGGTGGTACTTCCTGTCGCAGTATACTGTCATTAAAACCTCAACTGACAGGAACACAGATAAAATACAATATTAATCAACCCTTATCTGTCAAAATTGCACTTGTTGTTGTGAGCTTAGGAGGATTGCAGTGGATGTTTATTTAGGTAGCGATCAACAGTGGGTTATAACCCAGCTTTCTCTCAGCCAGTGCCTCCTCCTCTCTAACTCCCTGAATTACAGGCTGTCTGCCTGCTGCCTGTCACTCACTGTTGTCCCTCATTGTAATTCCAGTGCAGAATGGTAATGAAGGATGTCTCTGCTGCAAGCATGTACGATGTTCTTCATGACGGGGAGTACCGCAGGAAATGGGACACCAACGTCATAGAGAGCTTTGATATTGCACGGATCACCATCAACGCAGACGTGGGGTACTACTCCTGTGAGTCCACACTGCCCCCCAGTCCCTGAACTCCAATCATCAGAGCCACACTGCCCCCCAGTCCCTGAACTCCGATCATCAGAGCCACACTGCCCCCAGTCCCTGAACTCCGATCGTCAGAGCCACACTGCCCCCCAGTCCCTGAACTCCAATCATCAGAGCCACACTGCCCCCCAGTCCCTGAACTCCGATCATCAGAGCCACACTGCCCCCAGTCCCTGAACTCCGATCGTCAGAGCCACACTGCACCCCAGTCCCTGAACTCCAATCATCAGAGCCACACTGCCCCCCAGTCCCTGAACTCCGATCATCAGAGCCACACTGCCCCCCAGTCCCTGAATTCCGATCATCAGAGCCACACTGCCTCCCAGTCCCTGAACTCAGATCATCAGAGCCACACTGCCCCCCAGTCCCTGAACTCCGGTCATCAGAGCCACACTGCCCCCCAGTCCCTGAACTCCAACCATAAGGTCACGTTGACTTCCAGTCCCTCTGCTTTACCCACTAGACCACACTACCTCCCAGTCCCTCAACCCTAACCACTAGACCACACTGCATCCTAGTCCCTCAGCTCTAACCACTAGACCACACTGCCTCCTAGTCTCTCAGCCCTAACCACTAGACCACACTGCATCCTAGTCTCTCAGCCCTAACCACTAGACCACACTGCCTCCCAGACCCCCAGCTCGTTCTGTTGCTGTTGACACAGTTTTTGTGTTTGCTGTCAGGGAGGTGCCCAAAGCCACTGAAGAACAGAGATGTGGTGACCCTGAGGTCCTGGCTAGTGAAAGATGACGAGTACATGATCATCAACTCCTCTGTCAAACATCCGGTAGGTATCTAGCGTGATCCAAGCCTGCCAGGGATGCGGTTTTAAACAGCTACACGTGTTCTGTAGCGGTGAATCAGAAGCTGAGCTCTGCCCTGTTTGTTTTGTAGAAGTACCCCCCTCGAAAGGACCTGGTGCGGGCGATCTCCATTCTTACAGGGTTCCTGATAAAGCCGACTGGGCCCAACAGCTGCACCTTCACCTACCTGTGCCAGGCAGACCCCAGAGGTACACCCTTCCTAGCTCTACTGAGACAGCAAGAACCTAAAGCGGAACACAGGAACCTCTCTGAGGCTTGAACTGATCTGTGAATTCCTTGTAAATCCAGCTTGTGTTATATTTCCTAAAACAGTAACCCCACTGTAATTGAGTATTCCTGTGTGTGTGTGTGTCTAACCCCTATCTGTTTCAGGGTCGCTTCCAAAGTGGTTTGTGAACAAGGCGTCTCAGTACCTGGCCCCCCAGGTGAGTCTCCAATCCTCTTTACAGCCTCTGGCTGATTCATGTAGTTCGTAATGAAATCCGATATCTCGCAGTGCAGGCAGATCCCTGGCAACACTTTGCTCTTTGCTGTTGCTTCCTTTTTGTTGGGTATCAGATCGGGTGGTATGAAGAGAACAATCGAAAGCATAACTCACGGTTAATCATTCAAAACTCTTACCCCATTTATGATACGTCTGCAGAGGCCTTGGGGCTGAGCTATTTCAGGAATCTGGAAATAGCACAAACACCGTAACTATGTACAGAGGTCAGTCACGGTGCTGGAAAAGACCTGTCTTATCAGATCAGTTCCAGAGCACAGAATAACTCCACGCTGCTCCCTTTCTCTCTGTTCTAGGTCCTGAAGAAGATGCACAGGGCAGGCCAGTGCTACGCGGAATGGAAACAGAGCAACTCTCCCAACAAGAAGCCATGGCTTCACCCCGAACAGAGCGCCCCCCTCCCCTTCCTCAGCCTATCAGCGCTGGACATCCAGCGTACAGAGTCCCTGGAGAATGTGGACGAGAGCGCGGTGAGGGAGGAGAGAGAGAGCGAGGGGGAAGAGGATAACTGAGCTGAGAGGACAGGCTTGCAAGCCACAAGCTCCTGCTCTGAAGGACTACATTTGGGATTGTGTTGTCAAGTCGTTGCTAAGGGTTATATCACAGAATGCACGACACTTAGGGGAATAGTCTTCTCACTCTTCAGACTACCTTGCTCCAGCTCCAGAAGATCTCCTAGCGCGCAGTTAACGTCACTGTTCTGAAGAATGCCGTTAAGCCAGTTTTACTGTACCTGGCGTTGTCACAATTTGCCAAGCTCACTTACACTAGAGGAAAAATACTACATGCCTCTCTGATTCCATAAATATTAACCGTGCCTTAAGTACTGTGTCATTATTAACAATGTGACTCTCTTAATTTAAAGGGATGGGTCTGCAGGAGCTTTTAAAACTAAAAGATTTAACAAAATCACATTGAAACTGTAACTAGTGAGAAAACACACCATTATTTTAATTTCATAGTAATACCAATAATGTTTTTATCTTATTAATAATATTACTAAAACTGAACCCAACTTCTGACCAAATATGTACAGGTTTCCTAATAGAGAGGTTCCACCGTATTTAAACAACCTTGATATCTTTTTCTTTAAAAGTCAACCTGTACAGAGTCTTTATTAGTTTTGTGTTATAATAGCATTAGTCAGTGATCCGATGGTTTTACAAGTGAGAAAGATGAAACAGCAGACCTGAAGAATGAGGCATCGCTGCAAATATTCAAAAACCAGATTCTATCATATTTCATGCAAAATTCATCTTTGACCCATGCGCCCAGGATTCTCTTACAAAATGAAATGACTGTAGAATCGCTTTGAAAGTGTTTTCAAAACAGCCGTTCAGTACAAACCCCTGGCCTGGGAAATGTAATCTACGGAGCAAGTAAAGAAACATCCAGGGTCTCTCCAAAATGTAATAATATATATTTTATCAGCACTGCTCTTGTGATACAGATTTGCGTGGTCCCAGAAGAAAGGGAGTATTGGAATCAAGAAATAAAGGCAGACTGTTGAGCAGTCCTATCAGATCTGAAAGGCAGCCAGACACACTGCTGTGATCTTCATTACTCTTAACATGCTGTGCCATGCAGCACCAGATCCTTTTATTTCATCTCAGTAGTACTGAGCTTTAGAAAAATCCCATTTAAATACTACATGTGTTCAAAGAGAAAAAGGTAGGGGCGGTAGAACTATTATTTGACATCACTCATTTTTCACAGTGAATATGCCAAAGGGGCTTAACAACATTGATTTGTCTCTGCTGGAAAGCGCTTTTGGCTTATTGCATCACCTGGGTTATGTTTATTATGCAATGTTACTAGACTGACTGTGACGAATGTCTCAATAGAAACACTTACACAATGAAAAAGAACAGGATTACAAGTAGCTTTGCTCTTATTTTTTTACATAACCAAATTGAGTTATGCAAAATCCTATTTGTCTTGATGAATTGACACAAGTGGATCAAACCTTTTGTCTGCAGCCAGCAGGTGCTTGAACTGTTCTGGATATGTTAGGACTGCACACTGTGTTGCCTGTTCAAATGGGGCAGGTTTATTTAGCACTTACTCCAGTTTGCAACGGGAAAACAAACTTATCATTTACACAACTCCTCTGAATGTAAATGCTCTTTAGTTAACATACTGGGTAATTAATGGCTCCAGTGTAGTTTGTCGATCCTTAAGACACAGACCTTGTGTGATTGCAGGTGCAAAATAAAACAAGGATTCAAACTAAGCCATTTAAAACAAACCTACAGAACAGAGTAAGATACAGCACTGAAAATACCATTAGAATTATAAAGAGAGTGTTCGTACCCCTACCCATTTCATCTCCCTAGGAAACCATGCTATAGTATTAATGAAAAGGCTTTCTTTCGTCCATCTTTGTCAAACACAGGGCTCCTCCTCACTAACCTGTCCACTCAACATTAATGAACTGCTCCCTGGCCCAGTGGAGGTTTAATAGGGCAATAATAGCCCTTGGAGATTTTCTGAACAAAGTAGTATTGAGAGTTTTATTAGAAGGAATCTCCTGACTTATATTAAATCACTCATGTACATCAGCTGGAACAACAAATTAATTGCTCAACAATTAAGAAGCAAACGGAAACCAATTAAAAGGACTCCTCATTTGGAAGCGCTAGACTGTTGTCATGGGCACCAGTTTAAAAATGACAACAGCAATGCATCATCCTCAAAACAGTGTGTTTTTGTAACTATATTTATCCACACACTGAATAGGACAATGCAGATGCAACACAGTTAGTAAACCCTCCTCCCAGGCAACAACCACAGCCCACTAATGCTCTACACATCCTCCATTCCTAAAAACATCCCTTAAGATAATAATTCATTTTAATAAATACTACAGTATGATCAAAATCTGATTTTATTCTTAGTACCTAAAAACTATATCATTTGTAGCCGACTGCATATTTTGTCTCGGCATCGCCAGGAGCAGACTCCAGAATCACAGCAGCATTCACGCTCTGGCCATGCTCTCAGGATTGGCTCATGGGAAATCACAGCTCATTAATAATGGAGTAGTACTCAGCAGCCCCGCCCCCTCACAGGTATTATTAATGAGCTGCTTTCCTTCCTAGCCAATCGCTGAAAAGCAGGTCCAGAAAAGGAATGACTCTGAAGACTGTGGTCCTTTAAACTGCAGTGTCACTGATGCCTTGTTCTTCACACAGCATGGTTACCGGTGGGTGTGTGAGTGTGTCAGTAACACCCACAGCCCCCCGTGCTGCCCCATGGTCTCAATACCAAGACAAAGCTGTGTTTCCCACAGGCACAGTTACTCCAGTCACCTCTTCTGTTAGTGGACCGTCCTCTCCTTCTGTCTCTGGTAGTCTGGGCAGAAAAAGAGAGGGGAAACATACAGTGAGGTGGCTGCTCTATCTTTCCCCACATATTATAAAATATATTATAGACATGGAAGACCCTTCCCTGCAATGGTGAAAGACTAGTTTGGAACAGCAAGGGGATTTAACTGAGAACCCTGCATCAAATGACTTCACCTTGGGCTCCCACAGTAAACACATTACATTCCTGACTAAAGACGACACACGATCACAGGACAGACACACTGAGCGCTTGGGATCCTCAGACCCCGATGGCACAGGGGGTAGTTAGATTGTGATTGAGGGTAGAAGTGGGACTCACTGTAAGGGAAGAAGCGCACCCTCATCAGGATCTCACGGGCAGTCTTCAAAATCTCCACAGCCTGAAAGGAGAGGAAACGAACTGTTCACGCTGCTATAAAAGGGAGGAACAAGGTAACATGAGGGGCCTGATTGTTCTTAATGCAGACTGAGGCCAGAACACAGAGCAGATTACAATGGAAGAGACCGATACCAAGTGTCTTTCCCTCACCTTGGCGTGTTCAATGTCCTGGAAGTCAATTTCATTCACCGACAGGACCTGATCCCCCTCCTGCAGCCCAGCCCGGTGTGCATCTGAGTCTGGGATTACCTGGGAACAAGAAAGAGAGGCCATTCAATATCAACAGGGAGACATGGAAGTACGGTATCGACACAATGGAGTCTCGTCCGAATGGGGTTCTACCGGAGTGCCATAGGGTTCTATGAAGACCTTACCTTGGAGATGAAGATTCCCAGCTGGGACGCTTTCCCTCCCCGAATGTTGAAGCCCAGCTGTGCTCCAGGGGGCTTCTTGAGCACGATGGTGCGGGGCAGGAACTGCGTCAGCTCATTATTGTAGTCAGGGTGTTGAATCCGCTGTGAACAGAGAGCAGGGTCAGAGCGGGTCTATAGGGACAGACAGGGCGGAATCTCATAGAGATGTGTGTGTAGACACACAGGCGCATCACTGCACCATCGCTAGCATCCATTTGTCCCAGAGACTGAAAGGATTGCCCTGCCAGCTGGCTTTCCTTTGCCTCCCAAATTAAGTGGTGAGTTTCACAGACCCTGATTATCGCTACCTAACGTGACCTTAGCTAAAGCAGTCCAAAATTAGTGTATAATGTGATCTGTGAAACAACCTGACAAGATCACGAACTACTGTATAATGCTGTTATTCACAAGATGACTTCAGGAATGCCCTAAGTGCTTTAATTTAATAAAATAATGAAATTAAATTTGATTAGTTCAGTTTTTGTCAAATCCTCGAGTTTTAGCTTGTGACAGCAGACAGCCTTCAACTCATAAGCCAGCCTCTCAGAGATTTCTGTAGCTTCGAGGTTTTCAGTTTGGATGTTTTCTTTTCCTGCAGGGTCCTTTCCTTCTACGCACCTCGTGGATTAAGGGTGGCATACCTCTTGTGGCGTGATCCAGGCAGGTGGGTTCTCGTAGGATGGCAGGAGGACCACAGGGAGGGGGTAGTCATCGTACGGGATCCTGGGGTCCATCGCAACACCACAACTTGGGTTATTTTTTCATTCTGTCGAGCAACACTTGCTTGATTAAAAATGTAAATTACACTCCTCAAGGGAGGGGTTTCAAAAAAAGCAGCAAGTGAGCAAGGTTTTAAAATCAATTCCAATTCCCTTTTAATCAATCCTAACACATCTTTGATCAAAACTAGCAGTATTCTGTTAAAAACTAGTTCATCACGCTGGACACAAATGATTTAAATTGAAGTCACTGTTAGTCAATTCAATGAAAGCAGCTGAACAATCACAAGTATTATGTCTCTAAAATATCAAATCCTATCTGTATATACCTTGCAGCACACATACTGAGCAGAAAAGAAGCAATTTTACCACACGCATAGATCTGGTGCTTTTTTGGCATGCCGTGTGTTACACTAAATCACAAAACTGCATTGCACTGAGCATGCCTAACTCCTTCACTGCCGACCAGGATACAGAACTGGGAAAGAACTGCAGAGCGCACCAGTAGAACACGAATGACAACCCCACTCAAAACATCCAATATACGAGACTGATAGTCAAACGCGTGACTGCAGCCACTGCAGTTTGAACAGTGACGTGTACAGTGAAGTGTACAGTTAGTTAATGTTGATTTATGATCGGTGTTGGATGACGTCAGGCTTGGGTACACTGCAATTACAGTTAAGGCCGTTAATCGCCGAAAGCGGTGCAGTGGTATATTAATAAGGGTGTGCCTGGCTGGGCATTCCTACAGCACTGTGCAGACAGTGGATAACAAAATATAAGCGTCCAAAAACAAAAAGTTTAAAGAAACTAGTTGATTTAGCCTCTCTCAGTGTACATCGCCTTTCAATTCAGTCGAGCAACCCCATTTATACATTTGTAGGCAATCGATACTAGTTTAGACACCGAAAAAACCAAAAACAAATATAGCCTGATTTGTGACACTGAAAAACAACAAATATACCAGGTTATCAATGTGACAAGCAGTTACGCATTTTAACATTTACAAAATCTCACTGAACCCGATCTGGGGAGACCGCCTACACAAACACAGCTGAGACAGAAGCTCACTCCGACATAACACAGTGTGTATCTGGTGACGAAATATCAAACAACACATCCAACCGCCTCCGTCAGTCGCTTTTTGTGTTGTTGGTTTTTGTTTTAGGAGTTGAAACTTACCGTATTCTTGACTTTGAAGCGTAAGTCTCTCACAAGAAAAAAAATACCTCATCAGCTGGTCCGGTTTCGTTGCGTAACTACTGAAGCCTCGCTGCTGGAATCACGTCGCTCCTCCCTTGTCATGTGATCAGAGAGTATCGACGCCTGACATGATTCGTTTCAGGTCGTCAGTTTAGCACATTATAGTAATTTTATTAACCTGCCCTTGCTTGGAGAGACTGTATAGCACCCGAGACTGTGCTTGCTTGCCTTAGCTTTCACCAGCCATTTGGCATCTTTTCTGAACTTTATGCTACGTGTACACTCAGTGTGACTGCATTGTGTACCGTGATAAAGCATTGCATAGTAAGGCACAGTGAACTATCACTATCAGGGCTAAAGAAAGATACATATTTATATTATATTTGACTTAGTGAAATGCCAGCAGTCAAACCACTGGTGCCGTGAACACTTGGTGGTAACATCTGCCTATTATTACTATATAGGGTTGGAAGAAAGATGGCAGTTGCGTGTATGTTTTGGACGACAACGTATGTGTTGCATCGACATGTTTATAATGAAATTCTTGGATGACAGGTGTGGTGCAGCGCGCTCTAGTGGCTGGCTAACGTAACGACTGGATCTAACATTGATTGGTCCAATGCAGTGTAAGTAAGGGATATAACACAGCTTATGTGTGTAAGAAGTTACATGATCTGAACACTAGTCACAGACGCTAACAAGTATGAACAAATGAATGTGCACCTAAAAGAAAAACAAACACACTTTGTTATTTCATTAAAATGAAGACAAATGGAACATGATAAGAAAGATGGGCACTTAAATTGGTAAGAATACTGCAGATCGTCACCGCTTAGCAGTGCAGAAAAAGCAAAACGGCGTCTCCGGTGGTTTTGCAGAAAAGAGCATAGCTGCGCTTGACCAGCTGTCGATCGGTTACGTACAGTACTTTCTTCCAAAAGCATAAACAAAAACACAGCCTCCATGTGGTCACACAAAACCTCACGATCGCCATGTAATGATTGCCCGAGTTCAGTGGTTTGTTTAAACATGGAGTACACTCACTTCAGTAATGAAAGGTGTGTGTGTACAACAAACAACTGCAGCGAGTGCCCATACGGTTGTCGAGGCAACTGCAGCGTGTGTGTGTGCGTAGCCTTTACAGCAGTACTGTATTTAAGAGTGCTTAGCCAGGAAATAGGCACGCATCGTTTTTAGGGTAAGTTGGTCCTTGCACCATCTGTAGTTTCTGTCGTAATTTCAGCAGCACGGTAACACTGCAAAGGATTGTACTCTCAATCTCAATCTAATCACTCTCCATGGAACGCGGCTCCATCCCGTAAAACCTGTATTACAGGTACGACGCTGGTCACAAGATCCACACCTGTCGCACTCGTGAGCCGCTTCGAGTCGATCTCTTAGGTTTATTTCAAGTCCTGTAAGCCAAACGACAAATACCAAGGTAAGGGCACTTTTGTCTATCAAGTTATTTTTAATGTTTTAATGTACTTCTTGGTTCAGTGTTTTGTCTATGACATGTACCGTCACATGTATACACAAAAGCAAGCTTAAAGTTTAGTGTCCAGCCTTGTGGCGCACAAATAGTTCTGATTCAGCTACCAAAGTAAAAAAATGTGGTGCTGGTCAAAACACTTCTGTTATCAAAGGAATGGGCGGCAGTATCACGCACTGAGTGCTGTCAAATAAGTGAATTATTAAAACACTTCCGAACAATAAATATAATAATGCATAACTTAAAAGCTGTACCACAGTCTTGAAATATTTTAGGAAGATGATGTCATATGAGCCGCTGTTGAAAATGAAAGCTAAAAATCTACATTTCATAGATACAACGTTTTGTGTAAAAGATCATTTGCAGTTTAAATTCTGTTTTTTATAATAATGTTTACCTCCAGATACTGCAAGTCCTATTAGCCCCATGCCTGCTTGGGTTATTATTTGACCAAGGTGGATAATGTGTCTGGTGGTGCGTTGTGCGCACTCTAGTTTATCAGAAAGCAGTGCTTGTTAACCACCCTGTTTGTTTACATTCCCTAAAGGTAATTTCATCTGTCACTCATCTCTATTTTCCAGACGTACACGGTCCCTGTGTCAGCTCAGTTCAGCCACAGCTCTCACTTCAGTGTCTGACAGCATGTCCAAACCCCTCCCCAGGGTGGTCCCCCCAGCGGGACAGACGTACCCGGTACCCAAACCTCGCAAGCGCACCCAGAGTACCCTCTCAGAGCAGAGCACAGCCCCCCCTGTCCCGCAGCCCAGGAGGTGAGCAGCTTCTCATTGGTTTTTTATGAAGACTGTGAGTTGGGATGGATGTTTTTTGTACTTTGCTGCCCCAGTGGATTGGCAATGGCCAGGTATCTACAGCACAAGAGTCTCATATAGAATTTTCTTGTTGTTGCAGGAAATCACTTTGCAGCATTTTAGAATCTGAAATGCCGCAGATACAAATAGTGTCCAGCAAAGAGGGTGAGAACACACTGTTTTACACTATTCAAATAAAAATGTACACAAATTGTACATTGGTGTCTGTTTGCCACAATATTATTCGCTAGTTTAACCTTGTTGATGGTTCAGTTTGTTTACATTCCCGGAAGCAAAGCTGTAATGCGCAGGATCTTCTTCAATTTGTTTCACACTATAGACAAAAACAAAACTACTAAAACCTTCTTAAATATACAAATATACATTTAATAATATAATGTTATTATAAATATCTGTATACATTTATGTATTTGATTATAGTTTCTTAAAATCTGATTTTCAATGTTGGACTGGATGAGGAACTTGTGTATCTAAAATGAGATTGGAATGTGTGACATCATCGCTTATCTCCAAACAGCCTCACCCAAGACAGATATTATAACAACCTCTCTGTGTTGTTGTTGAATCTGCTTTATGTTGTTTCACTAATGCTTTGTAATATCCTTGTATTGTAATATAATGCTGTGTGATCCTTAGGAGTCAACTCCAAACCCAGTTCTCCTGTATCCAACGAAATTGAGCCCCAGCCAAACACTGATGGCTCCAACGAACCCGAACAGAAAACTAATGTTCCCAAAATTCAGCACAAGCCCAGCACAGATCCTTCTACAGAATCTCAGGTGAAACCCGGTGCTGATCTGTCCAATGGTTCCGATCACAAACCTAGTGCTGATCTGTCCAATGGTTCCGATCACAAACCTAGTGCTGATCTGTCCAATGGTTCCAATCACAAACCCGCTGCTGATCTGTCCAGTGGTTCTGATCACAAATCAAGCGCTAATCTGTCTACTGAAGCTGATGTTAATGAATGTGATCACAAACCCAGCAATGAGCTTTCTACAGACTCTCAAGTGAAACCCAACGCTGATCTTTCTAATGGTTCTGACAAACCCAGCAATGATCTTGCTGATGATTCTAATGACAGACCCATTCAGGATCTTGATACTGAATCTGATGACAAATGCAGTGGCAGTCTAACTCCAGAATCTCGAGTGAAACCCAAAGCTGATCCTTCTCATGGTTCTGTCAAACATAGCTTTGCTCTTCCAGATGATTCTGATGACAAACCCAGCTCTGATGCTGATGACTCTAAATGCAACCCAACTGCAGATCCTTCTACAGAACCTCAGCCCAGAACCAGCAATTATTCTTCTCGTGAATCAGAAACTCCCAGCGCTGGCTCTGAAGCATCTCAACAGCAGCCCAGCTCTGACTGTGATGAATCGCAACGCAGTCCCAGTGCTGATCTTTCTAACGCTCCTGATCACAAACCCGCTCCGGATCTTTCTACAGAATCTCCACACAAACTCAGCTCTGATTTGTCCCCGGATAGTCAAAGCAAAATGAGTTCTGATGGAATCGCTGAGACTCAAGAGAACCCCTTGATTTCTGAAACTGATCTTCAAAGCAATCACCAGGGGGACAGGCTGGGTGTGACAGAGGAGTCTGGAGAAGGTGGTGTGAGGCGCTCCATGTGGTGAGTGAAGGGTCTAGGGAGAAGGAGGGTC
Source organism: Acipenser ruthenus (assembly GCF_902713425.1). Taxonomy (NCBI): domain Eukaryota; kingdom Metazoa; phylum Chordata; class Actinopteri; order Acipenseriformes; family Acipenseridae; genus Acipenser; species Acipenser ruthenus. The sequence goes on along the minus strand of NC_081204.1, from coordinate 30,786,702 downwards.
AACAATAGCCCCTAACCCAGAGAGAAATGCTAGATGGGCCTTATATTTGCCAAATTGGTCCATATTTCATGGATGGTATTATTGCTGTTATAGGTCAGTAAAGATGTGGGTGAAAATGTGAATTTCATCTTTATGTTTATAGTCTTCCACTGGAGAAAAACAAGTTCCCTTTCCTCTCTAAAAGTAGCTCGGGTTTTCTTTATTCCGTCGTGAGAACAGAGGGTTTTATTCCAGTGTCTGATGGTGGCGTCTCAAGTAGATTGTCAGAGGTCATACGATCCCAACGCTGAGCCAAAAGGTACAGCACATAAAGTAAGCCGTATCTCTTTAACCTGATACAAGGCTCTTCAATCTTATAAACTCACGCTGTTTCTAGTTGCGCAGAAACAGCTGTGTAATGGTAGCCAATTTTTTTTTATTTATTTGACTACATTAAACTTGTAGGTAGGCTTAGTTTTACAAATAAATGGATCCCTCTTTTGTTTCCTGCTTCCTGTTGCTTGCCTTACGCTCCCTCTCTTTCAGCTCTGCTTCCCAGGAGGGGACAACAGAGTCGGGACAGCCCAAGACCCGGGACAGTCGAATCTCTCAGCCCGGGTCCTGCGCACGACAGTAAGAGCCACTTCCAGCATGAACCCTTTCCTAAGATCATGTGGCAGCGGTTCATGGCAGCGGATCTGTTTTCATGATCTGAACAGTCTAATACACCAGCTGAGGTTTTGCCCTGGGGTTATTTATTGGTGACGGAGGATCAGACAGAACATCGGCAGTGTCCGAGCAGAGAGAGATGTGTCCGTGTTCTTCCCAACTCGTTTTTGTTCTGGTTTCTCTGCAGCACTGCCAGCATGCGTGTGAGCCGTCGGAAGCAGCGCTTTGCTGACTGCCAGATGACTGTCGTCGACCAACCCAGGGAGCAGATGCCACGAGGAGGCAGTGTGGCCTGTAGGTCCGGCTGGCTGGAGGTGTGGCAGGCAAGAAGGTCATTATAACAGTAACAGCCACTTGGAGTCTGTTGAATCCCTCTTGGCACATTCGCTAGTCCAGCTGCTGTACCGAGCCTTGTGCTCCTGAGGCTGAACGGCTGGGGCAGTTAAGAGTCCGAACTTGTTTCGTCGTTGCAGGCACAAGATGATGTGGGTCGAGTTCAATGGAAAGACGCTGTCCATGTTCAAGAAACGCACAGTGAGTTTAGCATCCACCTTTCCTAGCTTCCCTTCTTAAGGGTCACCTGTTTCACGTAGCGAATCGGAAATGTGTTTCTGTTTTATACCACAGGACAAGTTTACAGAGACAGTCTTTCCTGTGTCCTGCATTACTAATGTCTGGCCAGGAGAGGGGTGCAAGTTCCTTGTGTCCACACTCAAGAAGCAGTATGAGTTTTTGACAGCCAGTGAGGGTAAGATAAGATTAATTTAGCCTTGCCATTATTTTGCTATTATTTTTTTTAATTGTACGATGAGATCAATAGTCCGCAGTGTACAGGATCTTTATTAACAGAAAGGTGCTCTGGCAGGAATTCGTGACGGGTGGGTGAGGTCTCTGGGAACCCCTCAGAAGGAGGAGACCCCAGAGCAGATAGAGCGGCACGGCCCCCTGGGTCTGAGAGAGCTCCGAACCAAGGTGTACGCAGTGCTGAAGGGGCTCAGGCTGTGGGTCTACCGCAACAAGGAGGTGAGTGAGGGAGAGGAGGAGGAGACGGAGGGGTAGAGAGAGGGGATCAGTGTCAGGAAGGAGGCTCACGTGTCTTATCAATCTTAACACACAACGTTGAATATACAATAGGAGTTAAATAACCAAACACTGGATGGGTTCAGTACTGTTTCATTTTCTGTTTATTATGGCCAGGGTGACATCTAGTGGCCACACAAAGCCATGCAGTCTTTACCATTCTTTACAGCAGGTCTGGTATTTCCTGTGTACTGTAATATGAAAAGGCGAATTTCTGCTCCCCCCCCCCCCCCCCCCTCCGTCTGTCTGCCTGTACTACAGATCTTTATTGATTCTATTCCATCCTCTGCCTTTTCCAGGATTTCAGAGAAGGCGTTGCAATGACAGCGATCAACATGAACGTGTCCCAGGCGAAGCAGACAGGCAGACACAGCTTCGACCTCACCACTCCCTACAAGATATTCAGGTGAGAGTGGAGACGAGCGAGGCTGGGGGTTCTCTCTATAGAGATTAGCACACCCATCACGTGTTTGCTAAACACACGCTCAATAATGTCGTGATAGCTGCTTATTGTCCTGACCCCCTCAGGAGCACCCAGTCCTGCGTGTGGTGGATTGTGTCCCTCATTAACCCCTCCCTGTCCTTCTCAGTTTCACTGCAGATTCTTCTTGGGAGCTGGTTGCCTGGCTGGGCTCACTGTCCCAGGCTGTGAAGAGTGCCCTGTCCTGCAGTGAGGTGGCGGAGCGCGTTTGGGGGAGCACATGGAATCGAAACTGTGCCGATTGTTGGAGTCCTGACCCAGAGTGGGCTTCTGTGAACCTGCTCGTCGTCATCTGTGACAACTGTGCAGGTCGGGGGTGCAGGGGCTGCAGGGAGAAGGAGGGGCTAGACTGGATACTGGAGGGAGGGGATTACCTGTGATCTGCACTGGTCTTCACTAACCCCAGCATGGTTTATTTCCAGGTCAGCACCGTGCCATGGGGACCGCTGTCTCCAAGGTACGCAGTCTGAAGATGGACAAGAGCGTGTGGACAGAGCCACTCATTCAGGTAGGGAATCTGAGAGAAGGACTCTGTCACCCGGGGACAACAGATCAAAAACCAGTTTGCAAAACGTCTTTCGCTAAATCACCGACAATAAAAAAAACGGATTTTCGCCCTGACTTGCCTGGTCTGTCGGAAAGTAAAAGCCGTGTTAAACAGGGATGCTACCTTTTTTTTTTGTAGCTGTTCATTCTGTTCGGGAACAAGTCAGCCAATGAGCTTTGGGGGGATCAGGTGCCGCCCGCTGAACAGATCTGCCCAGAATCCTCTGCGGAGCAGCGCCGGGCGTTCATCTGGGCCAAATACAAGCAGGGCCGCTACCGGCAATTGCACCCTCTGTACAGGAGCCAGGAGCAGCTGCACCAGGTAGGAGCCCATGCTGTCCACAGCAACACACTGCCTACTCCCTTCCTCCCCCTCTCTCTCTCTCTCTCTCTCTCTCTCAGCTGCGAGGTGGTGTATAGTGCCAGTATCTTTCCCTCTCAGTCTCTTTCTCTCTCTAACGCCCAGTCTCATTCTCTCTGCCTCAGCGTCTGTGTGAGGTGGGGATGACTGCCGATGTGTCGGAGACACTGGCCCTGCTGTGTTCCGGGGCGCGGGTGAGCATTCACCCAGGGGAGCCCTCCCAGCCATCCCCCATCTCCCTGGCAGAGCAGGCAGGGCAGGCCATGCAGGCCGAGCTGCTGCGCCAGAACCAGTTCACAGGTACTGTGCTGAACGCGGCTCCCTGTTTCGAAGTGTGGCCGGATAATGCACCATAACGTGGAATGCTAACGGTAGGACGGATTTGTATTGGAAAGTTGATTGCTACGGTATATAACATTGTATTTGTGTTCTCAGAGGCCCCTTTCCAAGACGTTGGGCTTGACCCTTCCCCTCCAGAGAACCGTTCTGTACAAGGTACCGTGTCCTTCCTTTAGAAACTGTTCAGTTTATTACAAACAAACGAAAATGAAAACTGTCCTCCAAGTTATGCAAACATGACTAACCATGTTGATCCCCAGCTGCATTTTAATACAGTGCCTTCCTCCATTTCGCAATCTGTCATACACATAAAAACCATGAAATGATCCAAACAGTGAACGATGAGGAGCTCCTGCATAGTAAAGGGCACGGCAGTTTACTGTGGACGTGGCCTGAGCGTGATCTGCTGTGCTTGCAGACACTGAGGAGTTCCAGGGCAAACTGGACAAAGACAAGCTTGTGTTCTCGGAGGAGGTCGACTCTGCCCCCTGCGAGGTTCTCAATCTGAGGGACGTCACCTCGCTCTGTGACTGCTCCACAGGGTAAGGGAGGGCCTGAGACTGTGAGGAGGTTAGGATCTCTCTCCCTCTCTCCCCCTCGCCCCCTCACCCGCTCTCCCCCTCTCCCTGCAGGCAAAGACATGAGTTTGAGATGCAGATTCTGAAAGAGAGGCTGCAGTGCTCAGCAGATGACCAGGAGACCCTGAGAACTCACCTGCGACACATCGCCAAGGTATCGGGGTGGAGAAAGAGATGGGGGCCACTCGCACCTGAGTATACTCGGGTACTTCAGTATGACAAGTGGCCCGATTTACCCCAGTCCCCCCCGTTTACCCCCTGTGTTTGCCCCGTAGGTGTTGCTGCCATGGCCAGTGCCAGACTCGGAGCTGGCGGGGGTGCGCTGTCTCTCCCGGGTGACCGCGAGGGACGGGAAGTGGCCGGAGCACAGAGACGCCTGGGCGGCACTCCGTGGGACCGAACTGCTGCTTTACCTCACAGGAGGGCGCCAGAGAGACCGGCTGAGGCTGGCTCTGTCACAGAACTGCAGTAAGGAGCTTGTCACACGTCTGGCCAGTCATCTGAATACCATCCAAAAACAAAACATTCAGTTTCCCATCTTTAATTGCGAGTGCTTTAAAAACATTAATCCAGCTATTGTATGTGTTTCCCCCACAGCCTACATTGCGACTGAGAACATGATTGAAATCATCTCACCAGAGAGGTTTGTTCCTGAACGCACAGTCCATTACATATCTGTCTCTGTCTTTATCATTTAGTGATTAAATCCTAAACAAAAGAGACTGTGATTAATCTCTAACAGTGTGTGTGTGAGTCTCTTTTACCATAGTAAAAGCATAACAAAGTGTAATAAAGCACAGCGAAAGCATGGTAAAGCACAGGCAAGCATTGTAAATAATATTAAAGTATGGTGAAGAATATTAATAAACATGGTAAACCACGGTAAATGTATAGTATAACCATGGGTGCAAAAATATCATGCAATAAAAAAAAAAAATTTTTTATACAAAAATCAAAGTAATTCAGTGAAGTCATCCTCTTTTAGGGTTTAAATACAAACACATCAAACAAGCACTCCTCTTTCATCCTGCACCCCTGCCCTGCTCCATGAAGCAGCCCTGTCTGTCTCTGTCTCACCTGACACTCTGCCCCCTGGCTGCAGGACCCTGTCCTTGCGGTTTAAGCACAGCTGGCCCTGTGAGAAGTGGGGTGTCCTGCTGAAGGAGGCTCTTCAACCTTCCCCGTCCAGCCCCTCCTTCGTGGGGGGCTCCCCGTACCCCAGCCCGGGCCGAGGCTCCACAAGAGTGCCAGACCCCATCGAGAGGTGCATCTCCCACATCACACAGCACGGTGAGGTCCTGAGTGCAGTCTAATCTTTACATGGATCATTATCCTCGGTCTGGTTTACTATCACTATGCTATAGTGCACACATTAGAGGCTTACATATATCAGGGGAACTGCTTCTTCAGTTGTCACAAACTTGTTAACTTTGGGCTGACTGATCTGTAACAGGAAATACTAGCATAAGCACAGTTTAAAGAGCTCTTGTGAATGGTTTGAATAGCTGAATGTTACACTCCTACACGCAGAACCACAGCGATATCACAGGTCTTCGTTTTTGTCCTCCTCTCGCCCAGGTCTAACCGTGGAGGGTATTTACCGGCGCTGCGGCCACGTGGGGAAGATCTCTCGGCTGGTGGAGGGGCTCCACAGCACCCCCTGCAGGGCGCAGTTTGAGAAGGGGGAGCTGGGGGTAGTGGATGTGTCAGGAGCTCTGAAGCAATGCCTCAGGCTGCACAGGGCACTCTTTCCAGAGCCACACCTCAGCCACTGGCTCCAATCTGCAGGTGTGCCATTACACTGTACTGTTCTGTGACCCGCTTCGCTGGCCCCCGGCTCTGCTGTGCCTGTCATTTCCAGAAGGGCGCATTCCATTCTGGGATTGCGTAGGACAACTGATGATCTAAACAGCAGCACAGTGAGAAACACTTCAGTGGCTGTCAGCTGTGTTTAAACGTTCCATTTCCCCTCAGCAGTAAACCGCAGTTAGCACTCTCATTGCAGCTTGTTAAAAGTAAGAGGAAAGTGAAATCATGTGTTAACGTGCTGTTGTCCCTGCAGCTATCCCTGAGCAGGCAGAGAGGCTGCACGGGTATCGGGAGGTATTGGAGCAGCTGTCTGACGAGCAGAGAGACATTCTGAGCAGGCTGTTCGGACACCTCTACCAGTAAGCAACTCGCCCCTGCTGTTCACTCCGCACTGCATGCTCACACGCTGCGCATTCTCACTGTAGCGTTCTCTTCTCCCCTTGTCGCAGGGTGCAGGCGCACAGCCAGGTGAACCGCATGACCCCTCAGAACCTGGCCCTAGTGTTCGTGCCCACACTGTTCCCAGACCAGGCCCTGAGCACCGACGCAGTGAAGCTGACCAGAGAGCTCATCACACACTACACAGTGCTGTTCCACGTAAGAGACACGTAGCCCTGCGCTCTGCCTGCTGCTTTCTTAAGAGTATTTGATACTGTGCAGCAGTGTGCAGACCTTAACTGTAGCTCTCTGTTCTGTGTTTAGGGAGGTGAGGAGGAGGAGGAGGGTGCTGCTGGGGGCTTGTTGACGATTCTCTGATGAAGGATCTCCGCTCAGTTTCAGGGTCTCCTCATTCCTACCTGCAGTGTCTGTGACTCTGACTGCCTTTCTGAATTCTATTCAAAGTTAAAGCTTGCTTGTTTGCTGGAGCAGCTTGTGATGGTTCTCATTCTCATTACAGAGTCCCTGGAGTCTCAAGAGAATTGCTTCCTATATATTCTGCAGAAGATGTGAATATTAATAATAAATAAGACATGTGTTGATACATTGCTTGTATTGTTTTGAGTGCACACCCACCCTGGTGTACAGTCCCTGCCAGTGCAGAAGCTGTGTGTTACTCTGAAGTTGTGTGCATGTATCTAATGAACTGCTTAGCCTATTGCCATGAAACTCGCTGTTAACTGTATTTAGCATGTGTTATTGAGAGTATCCGATTCTGTCCGTTTATCATCTGGAGAATCACTTGTGAAATTGTGATTAAACATTCCATTGCTGATTCTCATTCTATAGCCAGAGCTAACCCTCGCTACTTCACACACGGCACCTACAATACAGCCGTCACACTGAAACGCTCTAAAGAACGACTTTTGGAGCTGGAAAAGTAAGTGCATTTTAAATGCGACGAAGCCGTGCTCCGGGAAGTTTACAAACAAATCATCAGTTAATGTGTAATGTGCCGTGTTTATCTCTTCAGCGCCAATGTGTTGATTCGGCCTGACTGTTGAAGCAAGACATTTGTTACTTCAATTGAAAACATTTGTCGAAAAAAAAAAAACAGGAAACGATAGGGTGGAAAGTAGTCAAACTTACTACTGCACAGGGCATGAGTAGTGATAAGAGGCGTCATTTCATTGTAAATATAAATATCAACAACAAAATACAGCATGTACAATATATACGGATGCACACTTCTACTTACACAGCATTTCAAAATGCCGTACATATATAAACACCTGTTGGCTTGCAGTGACTTTATGCAACAACAGCTAATCTTTTTCGTGGTACCCGAGGTATATAAAGAAATACCAGGTTTTTTATTGCCCCTGGGTATGCCCTTTGTCCTTACACAACACTGAGAAATTAAGCACACAGATACAATACAAAAACATCAATGCCCACACCTGCCATTCCCATGAACAAACACTTCCCAATAAATTACAAGTAATGGAATGAATTTGAACAAGCAAATTACTCCCCCGCCCATAGCAGTTTCACCCATTCCAGGTTTTACTAGGAGCTTGATTAACCACAGTGTATAGGCAAACTCAGGTGTCTCTTATTAAACTCATAGTAAAACCAGGAATGCATCAAACTGCTACTCAATGGGAGTCTTATTTCCATGGCTGTTCACACACCTGCTTTCTGTACAGCTATTTATAAAAAGCCATCCTGTTTCTGATTCCCTGTTAGGTATCATTGATTTTAAAGATTTTGCTGCTAATTTCAAAGACTCTAAACAGTCTTGTCTTCTGAGTGCTTCACTAGCCTGCTTCACTAGCCTATGCTTCCCTATGGTACATCCACTCCTCTAGAACTGGGTCTAACCATCTCCAAAACTAGGCAACACACAAGGAGCACAATTTGAAAGCCGAAATACCATAAATAAAGCCCTTCCATATTTTCACTGGAGAGCTTTTATAATAATAATATTAATAAAGTGTTTTTGTAGATCAAATGAAGTTTGATATTCAGGGAACAGTTTGCATTACAACAGTATTTGCCCATTCTTTTTGGTTTCAGCTGTGATGTCAGTTTGATCAGCATATCGCTACGTGCTATTTCAATCCTTGCACCTCGATTTTAGTGGTCAGTCCCATTTGTTATCAGATATCTTGACATCAGCTGTATCTTCTTCACTGTAAGCAGTCATAGGAAAATACAGCAACTATTATCGATGAAAATGTGCGAACTCATAATGAGTGAGCCGTTTTAACCTCCGCAGAGAGATGTCTTATCTTATTTCTGAACCTTGCTGTTTAATTTTCCTGATGCTCTCTAAGTACACACACACACACACAAAAACAAAAAAATAAAAATAAACTAGGGCACCAAAACCAAAGTCATTATTAAAATATCTCCATGTCATTATTGATGCCAGGTCTACTGTAAACTCCAGCCCCTATCTGTAAGACCAGTCACTGATTCAGCCCACTCCTTGGTGTAACACAAGCACTGTTTGCTTTGCTGGTGCGTTGTGTTCACCCTTCTCAGGTAAAGACTCTGCAGTGTGAGTGCAGAATGGAATGAATAATGATAAGTTCTGAATTGCAAACAGTGTGTTGGCATGGGATAGCTGCTATCTGATATGGGTTTGTTTTGTTTTTGCTTTATGTCAAGGTCTGGCTGGCAGTCAATATTTGTGAGATTGAAAACCAGCCCATATTGAACTGTTAGTACCAGGAAATACTGTTTGAGTCGATATCCTTGTTGCTAGCTGTATCCTTCTCCTGCTCGCTCATAATGAGGCATTCTTTCAGTGGTTCTAAAACAGAACTCAAATACGATTCTGTTCGGCTGATAATTCGTTCTCAATGTCTTTATACTGTATTTTGTAATGTGGCCATTTGTTTCTTCATCCACAACTTTAAACGCTCATCTCTTAGATATTTAGCAGTTCAAGGCATTGGCAAAGTCTTCTCGTCCAAAAAATGGCATCTCATTATATCTGCTTTGGTTTTAATGCGACTGAATATACAGTATATTTAACACAGGTATCCCCACCAATGATTTCAGCTCTCGTTTCAGACGTTTCATTGACTGTCCATGCAGTTTCAGCAAAGCCACACAAACAAGAAGTTTCTGAGAACTAAGAGTTTATGCTCAGAAATGTCAGTACCAAGTTTCATTCAAGTTGGATGCTCCATTCTCTAGGTATAGCTGTGCATAGACTTTGAAAACAGGTTCAATCATCGAGAACAGGCCCTGATATGTTAACAAAGGAAAGTATGGGTCTTAGTTGATTTCTCTGCAGGCACTCCAACACTCATTAGAATCCAGCAGGCTGATCCAAATGATTCTGGGTGTGATGATTTTCAAATATAACCCCAACTGCAGCATTTCAAAATGGCTGCAGATGAGCAGCATAACGAAAAACAGCAGGCAGATATACAGAGTTCAGTTTCACATGCATTCACAAAGAAACACCAGGTATCGTTTGAAGCTTTTGGTACTGTGTGTTGTGGAGGTCAAAACCTGTGTGATACCTTTCTTTAAAAACAAAGACTTTGATAAAAGAGCCTCTTTTACGTTACGTGTGTGTGACTGCGTGCACCTGGCTATACCTGCTGTACCTGAATATTGGAATGGGGAATACCCCTGAGAGCAGCCACCTCCACTCGCAGTGACAGGTTCAGACTAAGACGTGAACAGTCTCTCAAGCACTCACTTCTCCTCCCCCGTCTCTAAAACAGCTCTCCTCTGGTAGGCGTGCACCTGTGTTCAAGTCCAAGTAAGTAGGTGTGGTGAAACTTTATTTATTCAAAACTCTTGGACTGGAACCTGATGTGTTACAACTTTCAAAGTGATGCCGGTAAGAATTTGGTGACAAGCCAAAGTTAGGTGCGTCAAAGACAGCTTATATAAAATGTACTTTACCCTGGGCAACTGTACGTCTGTTTGGTCTTAAATACTGACCCCACCCCCAAAAAAGAAATGTGGGCATGTAAAGGGGAATGGAAGAATATTTGTGTTGTGTTTCCTTAAAGAAATACAAGAAAAATACAAATTTGTTAATACTAAACTCTTCACCAGTTCCACTGCACAGTCTAATCGTTTGGTTCAGCCTGTGACTAAATACTCTCACCAAAACACACTGTAAGGGTTTTATAACATTCACTCCATAACAGAATTAGAGAAAAGTTTCCTTAATGTGTCCCACGTCTGTCTAAATAAATCCCGTAATGATACATTATTAGCTAAATACCTACTGTGTTCGCTCTCTCTCTCTCTCCCTCTCTCTCTCCCCTTACCAGCGCCTCATCACCACTGTTCACATCTAGCATCTATTCACTGAATCCATTAGCATTCAGCGCACAAAGTGGAGCTAGCTTAAGGGGGGGGGATGAAATTGTGTGAAAGAGAATAGGGAGAGGGAGAAGGAGGGAGAGAAATGGGATGGGAGACACAGGAGGGCCAGGGGAGTGAACAAACCGGGGAGGTGTGTTCATACCGCAAGGGCTGTTTTCAGTACTACATTGGGATGACAAGAGAATCTCCCATGCAACTTTACCAATCACAGACCAGAACGCTCACAAAACACTAAGGTAAACTTTTTTTTAAAATTATTGTTGGTACCAGTATTTGTTTGGTATTAAAATGTGAGATTGAGCATTGTTTGGGAACTTAAAAAAAAAAAGTTATGGTTAATTGCTATAAAGTAAAAGTAATAGTCCAGTAAAACGAACAAAATCACCGTAACGAAATCTGAGATTAAAATAGATTGAACCGTTTTAGAACTTTGAGTTCAAAATACGTACGTCGAGAATCCTCTCTCCTCGTGCTGTCTATTCCAAAACTCACCGATAATTGCTAATAAATCTCCTACAGGACCTGAACGGTCGATAATTGACACTGACATTTATCAATACTTACCGCGGAGATCACCTGTCCTGCGGAGAACATAAACAAAACCAACAACTATTGAAGCAGCGCAAGTTAAACTGTGGAATGATTTATCATTTTTACAAAGAACCGTACTTTTTATTATTTACGTTAACTTTAAGTTCAGGGAAAGTGGGTTATTTAAAAAAAAAAAAAAAAAAAAAAAGCAATTATTGGAATTATTCAGCAACGCTGGCAAGATTTTTTTTACTTATTAACATCGGGATGAAGAAAGAAAAAATATAGATATGTTATTGGTATTAAGTTTAGGAAAGGGTGAAAATAAGTTCAATATACACTTTTTTACGAGTCCAGGTTCTCGCCCAGGTTCTAGTAATAAATTCAGAGTCTGGTCCTTGTTTCATACAGTTTTATAGTGTGAGCAGTCAGTTTCCATTCAGCTGTCAGTGCCAAATGAACTGTGCCTATAAATGAATCGCTCAATTAGCGGCAATAAAGACCCTTGTTAAACAGCAAAGGTTGTGTTTTAGTGCTAGCGAAGCACCCAGAGAAAGCTGTTTGGTTTTATATGAGAATGTTGTGTACAAAGACTATCGTTTATAGGTCACACAAATAAACCACAGCCGCCTAATTGAACACCACGTTCAATAGAACCAATCGAAAATGAGCAAGAGTGTTTCAAGTGATACGATTCAGTACTTCGTTAGACTGTGTTAGTTAAAGCTAAGTTAGACTTAGTTAAAGCTTCATCTATTGTCCATAGCTTACTCGTGGTAACAGTGACAGCGTAAATAAATGTCGGTAGGGAAGTATGCTATCTGTATGCCGTGCATAGGCGTATCAGATTAAACGATAAAAGATTATCACAACTATAGAGGATACACACTAATGATACTGCAATTGTATTCATTTGAACTGCACAGCTTAATTTAACATTCCGTTTCCAATAAATTGTGACGTAAAACTGAAACTGGAAATGTTTGCATTTAGTCACAAACAGTAAAGATGGTTTGCATGGGTTTCTTTGTCGTTGTTTTAAAACTTACTACAGTTATGGCTTTCTGCGTTAATTGTGTTGTATACTGTAGTTTACATTGTTGTGCAATTCACAATAACCTTAAATATAAGCTTTTGAAATCCCAGAGGAAGGGTGCTGTTTTATTGAAAATGCTAACCATTTGGCTGGCTTTCACTGGAACCCTTATTTTCTTTAGATTTAGGCTGGTTTATAAGCAACACGTATTAATAAATGACTTACATTTTAGTATAACAATTTTATTTGACAGGTTGCGGTTTTGTTTAAGTCTGATATCTGATTAATAATTCATTTTAACCATCAGGAAGAAACATCAGTACACTGAAGTGGCAGGATGTTTTGTTACATTTACTGTTTGATTGCCCTTTCATAAAACCTTGTGATTCCACATATTCAAATAACTTGCAGATTTATTTATGAGCAACATGTTATAACAAGTAACAGTAATTTAAAAACTGTTTTTACTTCTGGTTTCACAGACCCTGGTTCACAGTAATTTGGAGCTTTCTTGCCCCCCAGACTAAGTGCTTATCATGTTCTGTGAAACCCACAAATACATTGTGATGTTGGCTTCTTTAGACAAGCAAAGTCTATCAGAATATTCAAAGCGGACTTGAAATAACTCCCGAGTCAATGCATTGCAATAGTAATGTATCGAAGATCAACGCGTCCATAGAAGTCTTTGTTTTGTTTTTTTGTCACCACTTTGTCTGATCTTCTGGTCTGATGTATCTTTGCATTGCTCAAGAAATGATATCAAATAGATAATAACCTTTTTTTACAGAATGGATAACTAAATGAGTAATGCATACCCGATTGTACATACTAAGGATGCAATTCCATCAAGGGTTTTTGTTAGCATATGCATTTCGAGAGCGCTGTGAAATGAAAGCACACTGAAAGTTGTTGAATGCATGAATCCAGATTTGAAACCTGGAGTTCACAGTGTATACAGATGTAAATGTCTGCTACTAAATATAATGAGTTAAGACACTTTGGAAAGCAGGCACATTGCCTATACTGAAGATGTATGGCTACATTATTGAACCCATGTGAAAAGCCTCATAGTCATCACTACCCTCGCCCTTATTGATTGACAGCCTCCTAAAGAGGGAGTGTCCTCATTGATTGCTTTTTTTTTTTTGTTCTTGTTCAGGCACTTGTGAAACGCCTGTTTAATTAGGAGAGCTCTGTCTGATCTTGTTTCTCTTCGTTCTTTGGCTCTCACAAAGCTCTCCCACGCTATGCTTCTCACGACACTGGCAGAAGGTGACCCCAGTTCAGTATTGATCAGCTAGCAGTGGAACTTTGGTTTCCCAACAGCACCCCAAGAACAGACCCAATGGGACCTGCAGCGTCCAAGAGGAAGACACTGTCCTGTATAGGGAATGGATACTTTCAAAATCAGTTTGCTGGGGCAGGGGATATTTAGCTTGGGATCTGACCAGGACAGCATCCCCATTGCTTTTTGAAATGGGTCCATGGGATGTTGCTTAACATCCACAAGCAAAAGTCGCCCTTCCTGCCTTTATAGAACTAGGTGCAATTCAATTCATAAGGGTGTAGTCCCCATTAACAGTACCTGGGTATTCCTGTGTTACACTCAGTGGAGATACCTCAGAAAAGGCAATCAAGTTGTTGTTATTGTTCTAGTAAATCACCGAATAATAACTCTCCGAACACCTCATTCTACTTCTAACTATGAAACTATCCATGTGCTTGCGATAAAGCTCCTTTCTAGTTTAATCCTCGGCCCCACTCCCAGAATTACTCAGGATCAGATGAAGGCAGAAAAATAATTACCAAATTAACGGAGCAATTAAAAGAAAAGCGTTAGTAGGACTAGAACAACCATTTGATTGAAATGTGCTGCAACATTCATTTCTTGTGCTAGATCCTGCCAGACAATCAACCTTGAGGAGTCTTTCCAGAAGGAATTTTTTGGCCGAAATAGGGAAGGAAAGTACTGCATGTTCTACTACCCCACACTAAATGTAACAACTAGGATCCGAGAATTACATTCCTTAGACCGAACTCTGCATCTTCTTAGTAAGGTGGGGTCATTTGGAACAGTGGGATTCTAGAATTGGATTTGAAGGAATGCAAGCTAGATTCCAAAATGAGATACACTCCTATTCACATCGGACCACCGGATATGAAATGCAAGGCAACACTCGTTGTATAAAATAGGACATTGAAGAAACGAGATATTAGAAAAATGTAGAAGATAAAACTCATCCTTTTAACGTCCGTCAGAACACAATGTGTGTATCCTGCCCACCTGGGGAGGCTTGTGGCCACACACTGTGTCTACATCCTCACACTGAAACAGACTTGCAGATCACTTTGGAGATGCACACCGGCTAAGCAGCCATGATCTATGACTGTCAAGGTCCTTTAGGTGAAGGTTTGTCCTAAAGCAACAGCACATTCTTCACTGGTACACCCTTACAACTACTTCAAACTGAATGATCACACACAGGTGTGTGGGCTTATGTGAAACCAATGAAGTAAAAGCATTTTCTAAGTAAACAGTGTACGCTCAGGTATGAGCCCAGGGGCCTCTCTGAGCGATCATGCAGTAAAGTGCTGTATCATAACAAGGGGGGAAAACAGGGTTGGGATCAATTCCTGGATTTCCATTCCAATTCCGTTTTAAAATCAATTCCCAATTCCAATTCACATTCCGTTTGAAGGAATTGGAATTCATATTTTAAAGATGTAATAATTGTGATTGTTCAACTGCTTTCATTTGGAAACCAATTTAATTGACTAACAGTGACTTCAACGTAAGTGATTTGTTGCCACTGCGAGAAGCTCACAAACGACATACAGAAGCCATTCTCTCTCATTTATAGGAAATGAAAGATTTGTGCCTTAGCTCTGATTGTTACCCTGACCGCATGCAGTTTCTCAATCCTGGAAACTCAAGCATTAGGCAGCAGATTATGTGAATGAAGCAACAGTTGCAAAACAGCAATAACTAGTTAAAGGTGAATTCCCAGGAGGAAAGTAACTTTCTTTTGTTTTCATATTAACTTGCTTCAGGGAATCGCCTGATCAGAATTGAAGCCCAGAGTAAGCAAGACACTTCTCAGAATAGAGACAAGCAAGTTCCCCTTTCCATTTAATGCTATCCGGGTCCCTGCACGCACATCCATACTGTAACGTGCAGTGCTGTGTGATACACTGCTGTTACAGATTCTGTCCTGCCCCCTGTGGGTGAGATGAGATGAGGTTAACAGCTCTAAAGCCACGGATGCAGACGTGCCTGGCTCTTTTGCATTGTGTTGAAGATGCTTATTTGTGGTGCACGGGGTTGCCAGTTCGTGCCCAGCCTCTGCCCTGTTAAATTGGTGTCGTGACCCGGATCTCATAGATTGGCCAGCAGTAGTCACGTGCCAAGCATTGTTATAAGCAGAATGCAGTGTATTTTTTTTTTTTTATTACCCCATAAATACTGTAAGACTCTCTGGTCCCTGTGAGATCTAATTTTTGCTTAAACAAAAAAAACATCTTCAGGATGTCAAGTGAAAGGTGCGGCTTGCCAAAGATTGCTGAATGCAAGCGAAAGCTGCTTTGTCCTGGAATAGCATCACCAAGTAAAATACACAACAATGCTTTTCCCATTTACAAAGCTCTTTCCATGCCAAAGACATCACGAAGCACTACAAAAAATGAAATAGCATTTCATAGAAATAGATTAAAGAAAGAAAGCCAAGGTCAAAAGTCCAGATTTCAAAAAATAAATATAAAAAAGAGCTGCTTGTATAGCACACAATGTTTAGTTGTGGTTATACTGTTTACTTTGTGAGATGTTTGTTTGAAATAAAGAGGTGCACGCCCCGCCCCACCCCCCACCCCCCTCCCCCTTTTAGAAAGGCTCCGGAACCATCGACTAGAGTATTGTAAACTCAGCGAAAGAGCTTTCTGAGTCAAGATGATTTTACCAAGTGAGCTAAAAAGAGCCACTTACAAACTGCCATTCAGAAATACCAATGCTGAACAAACCAAGTCTGTGGACCTGGGTTACCTCTTCACTGCCCTAGAGAAGCTAGAGCATTGGGAGTCCCCAGTGGAGCAAACCCATTGCATCAAACTGCAGTGCGCGAAACATGAATTACTATTGTAGCTTGAATTTGAATTCGACTAGGTCCTTAGGCGTGTATAAAACAAATGAGATACTGTATTGTTGAACTGAGCTTGAGTTACTCTGTGTTAAAGACCGGAGATATGATCACATTGATTTCCTGAACCATGCTAATGTTTCCATGTAAGAGCATTCATTCTCACAAAGCGAGAAGTATATTTATAAACATGCAGGCGCTTTTCGATTTCAGGGAAGAAAGGCAACTAAAATATGAAGCTGATCTCAAGCTCTGGTTGCAGAACATTGCAAGCTTGCGAGGTCTGTGTACGGTTAGGAACTGAAGAAATCAAGACATCAGAGGTCACAGCTAGTGCCTTCATGAATACTGGCGCACTCTGCGCTGCGAGATGCTTGAAGATGCGTCCGTGTGTGAAAAGCCGAACTGAAAAGGTGAAATCCCACTATCTCATTTGCATTTGACAAAACCCACGCATTGCCTTTTATTTTGTGCTGTGTATTGGAATGTAACCATTGCTATGGCTCAGCCAGGACTCATTCCTGGCTAACTAGCGAGCAGGTCTCACAGTCTACACTAGCACAGCTGACTGGCCCAAACCAAGGGCAGTACTGGCTAGCCGATTACTTAGGAGTGCATGCTCTAGCCTCCAAGGGTAGGCTAATGAACCTGGCAGAATCTGACAGAGTAACAGGATCCTTCTTTCCCTGTGTTCTGCGGAATGTAAGATTGGTTCTTATTTGTGGTACATGCTGCACATGGGGATCCTTTTTCATGCCAGAGCGCTTAAAGACCCCTGGGCTAAACATACGAGAGTGATATTCTAATCTAATTGCCTTGTGTTTTACTACAGCACAGTCAATAGCAGACCTGCTAACATGAAGATCCAGTCTGCATGCAGCCCCGCCATGCTGTAATAGTGTTAGTTGCATGGCTGAGATCGTGCGTGTGCCTGGTCGTGCTTATTCGTTCTTCATTGACGTTAACTGCAGCAGTTCCCCTTTCTCATGATTGCATTTGCTTCCAGCTGAAAACCTTCACACTTCACACCCTGTAGGGGGAAAGAACTCCTCCGATCCTTCATTCTGATGATTTAACATGCTTCCTACTTGGTCAAGCCCCCACGTTCCTAGCTTGTCACTTTATGGTGAAGGATTATAACGACAGTGCTCTGAGGTGAAAGCAAGTGCCTAATTATACAATTTAGAAACACTTTAGGGAGTTGGTGGGGACTCTTTTGTTGAGAGATCCCAGCTGGTCTATGTGCAAGGTGGATAGACCTTTTCACTTTGTTTAAAGATCATGGTCCTAGTTAATGTGCTACTCTATCAAAATCATCCCCGTCAGCATCCTTTTCAAATCTGAAACGTTTCACTTTAACAATAAACACATTTAGTGCTTTAAACTTTAACATATTTGGAATGTTAAAATAAAATACGTATTAAGTAATATTTAAACTATGAAACATGTTAACATTTTGGTATGCTAGTTACTAACAGCTCCTCAACAAAATAGGGGCCTTAAAAATAAAGTCTGACTACGTATTGAATAAAAAAAAAAAAAACACTAGGCTTGGACTGTATAAATAAAGACTTATCTTTTCAACGTATTTTCTTGGAATTCTCGGCAGGTCCTTAAACTGCAATCCTAAATTCATTGCTGGATATAAACAGATCATTCCAAATCCAACAGTGTTCCGAAAACATGTGTGTATATTCACTGTGTCTTTAGTAGTTCCAGGGAAGTTTGTCAAAAGAAATAAATGTATTAGCCATCACCGCTACCATTCCTAAGTGAACAACACATTCTGCAGGAGTGCACCTACTGTTTGTATGCTTCTCCCCATATCTCTGTTGACTGGGATACGGTGTGGGTGCCTGGACATGAGTCACACATACAGTACGACGGTTGTGTGGCACATGCATACGAAATCCCTCTGCCCATTATCACTGTTGATCTGTTTTGAGAAATCGGATCCTGTTGGAATTACTCATGCTTTCATCTGTGCCAAACAGACGCATGTAAACTCAGTGCTGCGGCGCTAAACAATCACTTCTATACAAGACGATGCCAAGATCAGAATGTCCATCGTGAATAAGGGTGTAAAGATACCCTAATCTCTAACAATACGATCTGCATCAGGATATGCAGGTCCCCGTGTCATGTATACCGTTGCATGTGAGCGTCCTGATTGGCTACTGGTATTGTGCAATATGAATGCATACAGTTGGTATGCATTCATACCAACTGTAAAACTCGGTGAGCTACAATGAGCTATGTTGTGTTTGTGTTGTATCCCGATACACGATCCTGTTACAATATGATATATCCTGTAAAGAAAGACTCCTGATTCATCGATGCACAATGCGTCATTCCAGCCCCTAACACGGATTCGGTCACAATGGGTTGAAATCTTTCTCCTTTTCTTAGGATGTACATGCCTAACTCTTTTGATGAATCAATGATGAATCAAAAAATAAATAATCACAATTATCTGCATTTTCATAAAACCTTTTTTCCCCCACGCTTAAAGAGTAAATAGCGGGGTTCCGAAAAATCTAGCGTTCCACGTCCCCCACGTGATGCTACAACTGTTTAAATAAAGTACCTGGCATTTTTCTTTTCATTGTTAACATCCGGACAACTTTTTACACGTAGAATTTTAAAGTCTGTTTCAAAGCTCTTTTCAAAATGTCTGCTCTAGTGCACTGATAGTGTCAGGATTATTGCCCACATTGTCAAAGAGGTAACACAGCAATAACGATCCATGATGTGGTACGGAACAGAAAAGCCAGAGCACTTTTTTTTTTTTTCTTTTTCCTGCCCTGATTTAGAGGACAGATCTCAAACCCCAGTGCACTAGAGCGGACATTTTAAAAAGAGCTTTGAAACAGACTTTGTTTAAATGGGTAAGTCAGGTAGTGAAATCCCGAGTGGGTTTGGGCAGGTTCCTGCACTGCTGACAGAGTGTCTGGCAGCCCCTCTATTGGTACCACGGGCCCACTGTTGCCCGGAGCAGTTCTGCAGGAATGTCTCATGCCTCTGCTTGCCTGCAATTCAATCAGCTATTCACTGCATTCTTTCAGTCATGTTTCGTTTATTCAGAATGCATTTGTATGTATACAAATACATAGAGGATGCTCTCTGTAAAATAAACACTGTTCTGCAACTCTTCTGTTTATACAAGAAGCACAACGAATGGAAAAGAAAGTGTGTTTAACCCTAGATTCAGAATCCAGAGACTTTCTTTTGATCTGATTCCGGCTCTTATTAGCAGGACGGCATCATTTGGAGCGGCGTGATTCGTCTGTCATTTGATAGTTTACATTTTAATGAATGCAGGTTAAGACCTTGTAAAAAAAAAAAAAAGCCATGAATAAAGTTATTGAATGCAATAACTCACAGTGATAGTCCGAGACACTTGTTTCTCCCCTTCACCCCTCGTCTTTCTTTACAGTAGGAAGGCTAGTACACCCACTCTGTATGTATGTTCTGTGCATATGCTACCCACTCACTGTCTCTCCCCACCTGTCCGCGGTACAGAAAGGTTATTCTTGTGTGTCTCTTGTTTTTAGGTAAGGCTGTGTAGGGCAGAATGGCGCAGGAACACCCCTGTCGAAACTGCCTGGTCGGGGTCTACAGTTGCCATGGGAAGGACAGAAAACCAGGGAAATGGCAGGTAATAATGCAGCACAGTAACCCTGCCTTCATATAATATGATAATATCACACACCTCAATCACACACCTCAAGCGCTGTCAACTTGCAAGGGACCAGAGCGAACAGCCTGGAAATGCCTTTCAGCTGTCTAACCTGCTTTTGTAATGTGGCGACGAAGGCTGGTCGCTAGGCAAGGACACATTCACTGCCCCACCTAGGCTTTGGAAAAGTATGTGTTTTGACAAAGCTTCTAAAGAGAGAGTGAGTGTTGTAATAATAATCCATCTTAACAAGATTAAGTATTGTTGTCACGATTACAGTCTTTGGGGCAGTGCTCTGAAACGTTTAGCAGTGATGCATTCTGGTAGTGATTATTATATAATTACACACTGAGTGAGAAAACAAATGTGAAACACTTGGGTGCAGCTTTCAAAGGGCTGTATTCACAAAGCATTGCAGAGCAGCCCTGCGTTTCCCAAGGGAATAACAACCTACAAAAAAAAGAGAGGTAGACTTGTTTGGGCAGGACATGAGAACCTCCTGCCTGCCTGCCTGCGCTCCGGGGCATCGCTCCGAAGGGCAGGGGGGGGAGGAGGGATTGTACCTGACTTCACCTTTTTAACACCTGAGAGCGTGCAAGCGAAACCAGACCCACTGAGCACCTGACAGGCAAGAGTGGAGAGAGCTCCAGGGTCCTGGTACCTTCTCTTGCTGTCCGTGTCAATGCAATACAACACACAGGAGTGGTACGGAAATAGAAACACCTGCCATATGTAGCACACATTTGTTTTTGTAAATATACTGCCATACAAAATATGCAAATAGCATGTCTGCTGTCGTTCTCTCTCCCACTCTCTCTCTCTCTCTCTCTTTCCCCTGGCAGTGTGCATGCTGCTGGTTCACATTCCAGTCCTTCATCTTTCTGCTGACTCTTTGGTGGATCTATGTGTGCTGGGCTGCCTACAATGACCGGGACGATTTCAACACGTGAGTACAGCGACACTGGATTCATTAGGGTTGAATAAACTAGGAGATTCACGCCTCATTGCCAGGGGGTTGCCTCACTCCTACAGTAACCCTTCCTGTGAATCTCATTGAGACTGTGTGCAGTGGTGGCGCAGAGGTAGCATTTCAATATCACAGCAGAAGCAAATCTTGATGGAACAAGGCAATCCATTCAGTCCTGAGAGGAGCGGGCGAACAGAAGAATCAGGACTTCCCTTCTGTCAGTTTATTTAGAAGGGTCGGGTTTAACCAATTCTAAGGGATGCCCAAGGCGATTTATAACGTCACTTATAACTGGTGCACACCCCTTTAGTCATTTTTATTCTGGCCTCGTTGCAGACAACTCCTTGCACAGGCTTGTTTAGAGACTGCCCCAAAGTATGATGATCTTAAACAAGCCATGATAAATGATGATTCAGAAGAACACATATTTGGGATTATAAATAGCTAACTGTGGCCAAAAGTTTTGCGTCACCTAGAATTTTAGGATTGAGACATAATTATATATATATATATATATATATATATATATATATATATATAAAATTATATTTATTTAACATCATGTTAAATAAATATAATTTTAGAAACTACGAAAATAATTCAGAAACTACGAAATTATATCGCAAAGTGTGCAGGAAGCCATAATAGTAGTACAGTATTTGGGAAAACTACAAAGCGGTGTGTAATTCAATATGTTAATGTAACAATATACAGCAGGTTTTATTTGACTTCATGAAGCAAAATGTGTTCATCCTATGTGGTGATGCAAAACATTTGGTCATAGCTGTATGTATATATATATATATATATATATATATACACACACACACACACACAGAGTATATATATACACACGCACACACAGTATATCAGTGTATATATATATATATATATATATATATATATATATATATATATATATATATATATATATATATATATATATAGATATACATATATATAGATATACATATATATAGATATAGTGTGTATTATGCCGATGTATATTTAAAGAGACTGTGTTGCACTACAAGGCCGTCTTGTTTTGCAGGAAGGTGTTCTCAATTCTTAGCAGCATCACAGGCATGTATGTCAACTGGTTTTTGGTGGTGCTGATCGTGACTTCAGTGGTGGTCATCTACTGCTGCCTCCTGCTGGTGAGTTTATCTGTTGCAGTGTGGCTCGGATGTGTGACTGAAGGACTGACAATGCCGTCTATTTTAATGATCTAAACAGCGGTGGATCTAAATACCATCTCTCTATATTAATCCAGCTGGGGATTTACTGACCCACGTATTAACATTACTGCAGGCAATAGAAATACAGTGACACGAGATCCTTGAAGAATCACGAAGTATAATACATTTGAGCATGATGATATTAAAATCTTTAAAGTAGATCTCAATGAACGCTTGAAGCAATTATCTGACTTGTGGTACAAACCGCCACCTGTAGGAAACGTTTGAAATTGCAGGCAGGTGGAGGAAAACGCTTGGAATTACTGACTTGAGGGATTCTTTTTCTACTTTTTTCATTTGATTTGTTTTTTTTCTTTTTCTGCTTCAGGTGTTTGCGCTGATCCAGGTGGCTCTTAAAGAACCTCTGGACATGCACTGGATTCACAAGGTATTCTCAGAGCTATTGATCAGCAGAGGATTTGGCAGTCGGAGTTATTGATAACAGGCACTGTCTCTGTCCCTGGGTGCTGAGTTGTCCTGCTCTCTACCCCTCACAGGTCCTGCTGTTCTTGGCAGTGGTAATAGTAGCCGCTGGGATTGCTGGGATATGTGTACGGTGGATGGAGGAGTGGGGCACAGCCTTGCTGTCATTGCAGGTATGTGCAGAATATTTATTAAGCGTGCACATTTTACGTTTTTTTTTACTTTTTTTAAACGAGTGTGTTGCTGTGCACCCTGACCCCTCCCTGTGCCCCTGCCAGGTGACGGCCCCTTTTCTCCAGCTGGGGGGGGTGGCTGCCGTGTCGCTCCTCGGCTGGTTTGTGTTCCAGAGATTCTTCATGGCCAAGAGGACAGGTAAGCACAGCCCAGACCCCCAACACTGCCCCCCCACCCCCACTAAACACGGCCGCTGTTTGTTGTGCTAGCGTTTGATACTGTGGTTGTGTGTTCCCCTTGTCTAGCATGGCTAGTGTCTACATTTATTCCAGTGTTGTTTACCTGATAAAGACCACCACCCCCACACTCCCAAACGGATATTTAAAAATGGTGTTGAAACTTGATTCTACATGCAAATGTAACTAATATAAAGAAGAAAAACAGTCCTAGCAAAACATGTCCTTAAAACAGTTCCTAAAGTTTTGTGAATAGTGTTGACGGTATATTAATATGTAAGCTTCTGATAAAAAAACTTTTTTTTTTAAAATACAAGCACAAAAAACGAATTATTGAGAACACTGCTGGTGTTCAGTTCTTCCCCAGTGTTGGGTAGTGCTGCCCTCTGCTGTTTGCTGGCTGTCAGTGCTAATCCTGTGTGTGTTTCAGTCTCCAGGGTGTTTATCCTCATGGCTTACCTCATCGTGGTGGCTGCTGTGTTCCTGTCTCCGTTGCTCATCACATCTCCCTGCCTCCTGGAGATAAGGGAGTTACCTCCCAAACCTGCCCTGATCGGCCACCGGGGGGCGCCCATGGTGAGCCTGCACTAAACTGCTGAATTGATTTGCAGTTTTGTCAGTTAGAAACATGTTTGCCTTTCGCTTTCCTGGTTTTCCATGCCTCTCTGCGTAGCTGCTGTGGCTCATCTGGGTCTCTCTGGTGAAAGTTCTTCTCACTCTCTCTTCTTTTTAAAGCTCGCTCCAGAGAACACAATGATGTCGTTCCAGAAGAGTATGGAGTGTAAGGTGGTTGCCTTCGAGTCCGACGTGCTGCTCAGGTGAGAGACAGACAGAGAGGGACCAGAGAGACTAACACAGAGAGACACGAGGCAGATATTAGAAGTGGCGTGTGTGTGTGTGTGTGTGTGTGTGTGTGTGTGTGTGTGTGTGTGTGTGTGTGTGTGACTTTAAGATCCTTATTAAAAAAAAAAAAAAAGAGAGAGACTGTAAATGTGACATTTGTCCACCAGGTGGCATTGTGTCCTATGCAAAATCCACATTCATAGTTAGAAAATGTGTCCACCAGGAAATTCTACGATATGTAATTTGGATGTTTAATATACCAGTACTATAAATTTATACAGCAAACTACAGACATATACTGTAGACTCCCTATTGTGGCCAGCTCCAAAAAAAGAAAGGGATTCAACTGTATATACATCAATATGTCCAGTATAGATCTTTACAAGAATGAACAGAAAGACGCTTTACAAGAGCAGAGCCTGTGCTATAGTTGAGATTTCTTCATCTCTCCCCCGCTCAGCTGGGACGGAGTGCCATTCCTGATGCACGACGATTCCTTGAAAAGGACGACGAACGTGCTGGAGAAATTCCCAGAGAGAGCCAACAACAGCAGCTCCACCTTCAGCTGGAAGGAGCTGCAGAGCCTCAACGCTGGGGACTGGTACCTGGAGGTAATCCAGCCGCGTGAACGTCCCTAATGTTGTAGCTAGAGTCAACCCAAGTCACTACTTCAGTGTAGCACAGAGCAGTGTAATAAATGCATTGAGTGACCTACAAAACACGAGGAACATTAGAATACGAATGGATCATTTCTTACTCAATTAGATTAGAGGCAAAATGGTGTGCTTGGTATGCTTTCAATGAAAGGCACTATATAAATTGGTGCATTGTATTGCACTGTCGCAGAATCTTAATACCTGATTACAGTTGGAGTAGCAAGCCGTGTGCGAGAGATAGCTGCAATGCTCTAAACAGCATTACATGATACATTATGTGATTTTGGAAGTAATATATCACCTAGAAAATAACTGACAACCCAAGGCTTCATGCAGTCTGCCAGGGCTGTCGTATCATATGAAGATATGCATTGTAGTATTAGAATTTCATTTCACCCCTGCTAAGACCTGATTGGCGCAGACAGTGATGTGAGTGGCGCCGCCCTTGTGGTTTGTTTCAGAATGACCCCTTCCAGACAGTCTCCTCCTTCTCAAAGCTGGATCGAGAGGAAGCCAGAAATCAGAGCATCCCGTCCCTGAGGGATCTGCTGAACCTGGCCAGGAAGCACAACACCTCTGTCATCTTCGATCTGAAAAAACTCTCGCCGGGACACCCCTACGAACACAACTACACCCAGCGCACTATCGAGACCATTCTCAACTCCAGCATCCCGCAGCAGCTGGTGAGAATGCGGGGCTGACATTGCTTCAGTACACCAGGGTTTAAATAACAGAGAGTCTACAGAAACAAGTCATCAACTCATTCAGCACTGGAAGACCTTCCTGCCGACTGATAGCCTTTAAAGTCAAAGTATAGCGACGATTTTGTGCTGCCGAAAGGATGCATTCAATAGAAATGAATTGGAAAAAAGGTTTTCAAATGTTAATAGTTGCAATCGCCCTCTCGAGGGCTTCATCTTGTGCCTCACCATGTAATTCCTCAGCAGTGAACACCCTGGGCTGGCTTGGTGCTTTAGTAATCAGTTTGTCACAGGTTATTGGACAGGAGTTTCCTTTTTTGAGACGAGGCTGAACTGTTTACAGCTTATCTTTTTAAAGTAGTGTTTTACCATCTGTACAGTATAGTACAGTGTATGTTAGCTCACCAGCCTAGTCATATCCCCTGCCTCCTCCCTGCCAGGTGCTGTGGCTGGTGAATAAGGACAGAGACAGAGTGGCAGCGATGCCCCCTGGCTTCCAGCAGGTCTATGCTGACAAGGAGGCCATGCGGGTCGGTGGGGGTGACCGGCTCAACATACGACACTCCTTCCTGAGTGGCCAGGAGATTCGGTGAGTTTGTGTCTGGGGGAGGGGTGGGGGAGCGACCTGCTGCTGAGACTGGAGATTGTGTTGCAGAAACGCCCAGGTGATTCAGTGAAAGCCCCTGCTTTATCCTGGCAGTGCTGCTTTAGCTTTCTTTCTGTCGTTTCCACGTGTTCCATGCCTGTTCCATTGCCATGCCTTCTTCTAAGCACCAGAGG
Organism: Acipenser ruthenus; assembly: GCF_902713425.1. Classification (NCBI taxonomy): domain Eukaryota; kingdom Metazoa; phylum Chordata; class Actinopteri; order Acipenseriformes; family Acipenseridae; genus Acipenser; species Acipenser ruthenus. The sequence goes on along the minus strand of NC_081204.1, from coordinate 30,760,723 downwards.
GCTCTCTTTCAAAACATAAGTGCAAGTAAACAAGGGAAATCACATAAAATGAGCAGTTGTTTTTTGTATCTGTTTTCAAGGTGAAATGTAGATGCAGTACATATATAATCTTATGAAATGAAGGAAGCACAATATTGTAACCTCTATATATAATGTTGCTTTATTAATTCTTTTAGCAGAAGTCTAGATCCTTATGGTTACAATGTACCTCTGTTTCTGTTACTGTCTGTGTGTGTTTCTGTCACTGTGTGTGTGTCACTGTGTGTGTGTGTGTGTGTGTGTCTGTCACTGTGTGTGTGTCTGTCACTGTATGTCACTCTGTATCACTGTGTGTGTGTGTGTGTGTGTGTCACTGTGCTTCCCTGTGTGTGTGTGTTGCTGTGTGTGTCACTGTGTGTGTGTGTCTGTCCCTGTGTGTCACTCTGTGTCACTGTGTGTGTGTGTGTGTGTGTGTCTGTCACTGTGTGTGTGTGTGTGTGTGTGTGTCCCTGTGTGTCACTGTGTGTGTGTGTGTGCTTCAGGAACCTGACTCAGAGTAACGTGACGGTGAACATGTGGGTGGTGAATGAGCGCTGGCTCTTCTCTCTGCTGTGGTGCTCCGGGGTCTCCTCCGTCACCACAAACTCCTGCCATCGACTCCGGGACATGCAACGCCCCATCTGGCACCTCGTAAGTATTTCTTGAAGTACTTTTGCCAAGCCATTCTAAAAGAACCTGCTAAAGCTAATTCAACAGTTTCCTCGTCTTCTACAGATATATATGAAAATAACCCCCCCGATTCAGACAGAAATCAGTTTCACGGCTCCTGCGATATCACTGAATTGTCATCTCAACAGCATGTTCAGTCCTACAGCAGTCTGACCTTTCTTAGACTTGTATAGAAGTCAGTGTTCATTCCTGCGTGTTTCTGCGCAGGCACCCGACACGTACCGAGCCATCTGGATCACAGTGGACTGCTTCTTCCTGCTGGTCGTTCTGGGCTTCTTCCTGCTGCAAAGGTCAGTGGGGGTCAGGGGGCGGGGGATTGTATTACCTCACAGCATCTCGGTGTATTGCTTCACATGCACAGCACAGGGTAATGCTTTATATGACTGAGAGACTATGTAGCATTTATATCTCCTTCTCAATATCGCTGTGTAATCCATCAGAATCCCCACGATGATCTTCTTTAATAGATCTCAGTAATCACAGTAGGTGTTAATGGTTATGAGTCACCTACATGCACTTGAAAAGCTGCATTTTCAGTTCCTGTATGTTTGGTTTGTATAAATGTCATGACAGCATGTTATGAATACTTATCCGCATGTCTGTTCAAAGTGATTCGGGCAGATTATGCAGGTTCATGAAAGTGTTTTGATGCTACATACAGTAGAGTCCTGTTTAACAAAAAACCTAACCTAGAGAGTTTAACAGAGTTGATTTGCTGATTTTAATTGATAAAACTGATTTATCTCTGTCTTTTTTTTATTTTTATTTTTTTAGGAGGGTTGATCCTTCGTCAAAACTCTTTAATAAAAAATACTAATAGTCAACATTTTCAGTTGGGTTTTGAGTTACAGTTTAATCATGATTTCATAATTCTACATTGTCAATTCCTTAACCATTTCAGATCTGGTAAATCTTAGCAAATCTGGTAGTGATTTTTTTTAACTGCTTTTTTAAAACCCAAAGTTTGTTATTTGTGGTTTTTTCTTTTCAGGAGGCGCTTCAGAAACAACAGAGGGGGTGAGTCTCTCCTTAGGAACCTTTCCTACAGTATACGGGTCGATCCAGCTCAGGTGCTCCCAATTCTGAGGAGGCGTTTCCACCGTTCAGGGTTAATGATGACGATCAATCAATCAAAACCTTTATTTATCCAGATGCGTCATTTGAGAACAAATTCTCATTTCCAGTGATGACCTGGCAAGAAGCTCACACAACCACAGCAAACAACACAAAACACAATAACTAAGGAGTAAAAAAAACACACATATTCAATCATCAAACTTAAAACATAAAACTCAGCAGCAACGTAACAGGCACAGCTGTCAGTTAGCAGCGAGTCGACACTGCGGCTAAAATCCACCTCCGATATGAATAACCATGCGTAAACCACATGTCTGAAGTTGGTAAAAAAAATCTCGTTTTGATTACATTTTTGGTTCATGTGGGGGATGACCAAGAAAGCAGGTTTCAACGGCCATCCAGTAAACAATAATGAATTGACCTATAAGGTCGAGTAAGCCCTGTCGGCCCACTTGAGCTGGAATGACCCTGTAAACGAACACACTTAATAAAGTGATGAAAACAGTTTGTACGTTTGTTGCTGTGATCTGGATTTTAGATAAAAGCACATGCTCTTGGAACATCCTGTGAGCCAGGATCTGTCAGCAGTGCAGGTGCAGCCCAAGGAGTGGGAAGCCTCTGAAAGGAGAGGAACTGACTGCCTCTGCTTATCTGTCTCTCCACAGGACGCGCTGAGCACATGAATGGCTTTACAAACTTACTGACGGGTGAGATGGACACCTTTCTGTGAGGGCCCGGGCCGGGCCGGGCCAGCAGATCCAAGGACTGTCTGAAGGAGTCCCTGCTGGAAGCAGCAGCAGCATTCGGAATGCTTTCTGTTCGGGGCTGCTCAACAATATATTTTTCTGGGAATGGAGTAGCTGATTTGGGAATCTGTATCTCTGGGGATACTGCAACTCTCGTCAAGACTGGAAGGAAGTTTTTGTTCGGGGGGTGGGGGTTGGGCTTGGGTTACCTTTTCTCTGAACATTTGGGGGGCACTATACGGTACCCCCCTTCAACCTGCTCTTGAATGTACTTTAACAGACCGTGCCGAACCCCCACCCTTCCTCCTGTGGGGTGCAGGCAGGACCTGTTTGGTCACTGAAGTTCACCATTACTGCTGTGGTTAAGGTTGTGTTTGAAGGTGTTTACTGCTGTATACTGGTCAACAAAATCTGGATATTTCAGACATATTTAAAACATTAGTATTAACAATCCTGAAGTACACACAAATATGATATACTGTGTGTGTGTGTATATATATATATATATATATATATATATATATATATATATATATAATATAAAATCAGTGTTTCCATTTCAAGTGATAGAATATACCTCAGATAAGTACTGTGTATCTGTATGCTCAAAATGGAATATAGAACAGGATGGAAAAAGCTAAATATGCTATTTATCATGTGTTCATTCTTTCCATACCACCCCCAGTTTAGATAAAAATGTGTTTCATGTCTCCTGGGGCAAGCGTTGGCAAGAGTGCCTTCCAACACTTTGTAGACTCTTTAGGCATGTCCATGTGAATATTCAAGCTCGCTACTGGGGATTCCCACACTGGGGGCTATTTTTGGCAGGATAGTGTGGTATTACTGAATTGTCATCACAACAATAGCACTGAATATTCAATAACCATGTTGCTCCTGATTTTTTTTTTTTAATTCTGTGTTAATGCTACACAATGAGAAATGCAAAGCTTAAGGAGTGTCTAATATATAATATAATGTAATGATCCAGTCGGTGTCGGACATGAATAACTACGCGTTGCTTATCTATATTCATTCTTTTTAATAATCACAGTGGAATGGGGTGTCACAAAAGATCAAGGTGGCGATACTAAGATCTGACGCTGTTTAGATCATTAAAATAGACCCCCTTGAATTACATTGCTTCATTGGAGTAATCGCACTGAAAAAATGCATCATCATTTTACTCCAACAAATACATAGCCCTGTTTTTTTTGTTGACCAGTAACCCTGTTATTTTCATACATTATAGAAATACCTGGTATTTTTGTATTAAATAATAATGTTTTGAATAAATATCTTCTAGATTCTGGTGAAATGAATTTGAAATGCAGGCAGTTGTGAAGTAAATGTAAATAATGTCTAATAAAAATAATGAAGACAATACCTGTTTGTTTCACTCCTATATATTGTACTGTTTGTTTTAAAGGTAAGCATAATAAAGCTTTGTGTGCCAAATCCTCTCAGAATTGAATTCCCCTTGTGGATGTGAGGGGTTTGTAGCGCTGCAGACTTCCTTCAAACATATAGGCCCGATTTTCAAAACGTGGCCTCCCATTTGTTAATTCTCCTATGTTGTGAAAGGAGAAAAACATGATGTTACAAATGCATTGAGAGTGCTGAAGAGGACTTGAAATATATCACTTAGTAGTTCTGGTTCTGCTGTAGGTTTGTGTTACCTATTACCAAAAATAGTTAATTAAAGACTAAACGGTCGGTAAATAGTAAATATGGCTCTATATATTTTAGGATAAACAGAGTACAGTAAGTGAAAAAACGTGCCTTGTATTGAAGACATTTTCCCTGCCCAAAACCTTTTGTTCGTTTTAATCATAAAGTATGAATCAAGTAAAACATTCGAGAGTTGTTTTAAAGCTGAAAACAAGTACAAGGTCTAATTAAGCTAATGAATAGTTCAATTTAGAGTTCAATTCAGTAATTGATAACTCAGCTGGCATGAAAACCAGCAGACACAGAGGGTCTCTGGGACCAGGACTGGGAAACCCTGGACTAGACCATCTTCCTGTGCAGGGGGACAGTTTGAAATGAGTGTAAATATTTGTAAAGTTTCATACTGCTGTGAGTGGGTGTGTTAAATCTTCACGGGATTTGATCTGATCTATCTGTTTCACAAAGTTAGCAGAATGTGTACATGTTTGCTCTATTTGTAAGGGTGTTGGTGTATTATTAAAGGTGTATGTCGTGTGAAGAGAGCTGGGAAGCTGTTTGGATTTCATTGGCTCAGGGTTCCTGCATCTTTCTGACATTTATAAAGGAAATGTCTGCATTGTTATTATTTAGATACCAATGTGCCACTAGATAACCCAAACTGCCATGATTTGATGTCTATATATTTTGGTCCTCAGACCTTCGCTGCAGTGATTCACACTGCAGACAGTGGAAGACTTGCACCTGGCATGTTTCATATTCAAGAATACAATAACTACAATGCTTTCCAGGAATCCATATTAAAAATTACAATTTAAGTAGCTTAGATTTACTTATTTATTATTAATATTTTTTTTAACCTAAAAGATTTTGACTTATTTCAATAAAGTACTGATGTGCAAAAACTCCAACTGAACCCACTGATTCCCCTTTGCAGTTAAAGGTGTTTTAACTTCAGTGCCTGGGTCTCAATTTCTGGCAAGGCAGTGGGATTTGTGAATGGCTGATAACGTTTTCTCTGGTGTGTGCTGCTTTCGAGGCCACGTGGTCACTGTGAGGTACTGCATGTGCGTGTGGAGGCGATTGGTGAGCTACCCACCCTCTCGTTACCCGCAAACTGAAACAGACATCCAGTTTCAACTTAATCATAAAAAGTCATATTGTAGGAGGAGGGACTCCGCGGACACACAAAAACACTTTTACTTATTTTGTTCATAATAGAGCGATATTATTCGCTGAGGTGCGTTGCATTTTCTTCACAGACTGGTAGCGGATCCGTTAATGAAAATAACGTCGACTATAAACTTTTGGAAAGTTTTATATTATTATTATGTTTTTTAAATAAAAAAAAACAAGTCGCTCGCAATTCTAACACCAATCGAGACGATGAGCCGGGGGACTGAATTGGAGTAAAGGATTCTGTTTTCTTATAAAAGTTATACAGAATAAAAATATATAGTTTGATGAAGGCATGTTGGAATAGACAGCGCGTGAGGAGTGAAATAGTTCTTCAAACCAGACTACAATGGTTCATAAATACGGTAAGTGAATATGAGACGTGTTGTTTGTTTATTTCCCAATGTCTTTATAAATACTGTATGGGTTGTTATAGATGTTATATACATGCCTAGTTGTTATGGACTAATATTATATTTACTGTAATCTATTTGTCACAAGACTTTACTGTTGTGGAGGATCGTCTTTATTTTGTCAACACGAAAATTCCAAGAAAATAAGCGTCTTTTTTAACTGAATCTGATCGCATCCTGGGCTCGAGAGAGACACCTGTTTCTCTAAAGCAACTGAAGTGCGTTAATAAAAGGTGCGGAGTGTTAGTTAAGACAAGCACGCAATTATGCACAGAAGACTTCGGATAGCTTTCGGTTTAAGGGTATTTCACTATAATAGTATGTTTTTCTAAGACAAATTTTCCGTTCGAAATCCCCAGGGGAAACAGGAATTCTTTCTTTTATTTTCTTGGAAGGCTTTGCCTCTCGGAGCGTCTGGATACGAGCCATGAGAAGGTGTAAAAGTAATTGACAAATCCGGGAGGGGTTTGAGCACAGAACCGCAGCACCTGCAAGCGAGCGGACTTTGCCTGGGTGCACAACACCCGAGTGACGGGAGGGGCTATACGGCGTGCCTGGATAACAGCGACGTAATGGCTGGATTCCAAGGGAAAAATACCCGGTGATGGCGAGGAAATAAATATACGCAATTTTACCAATATGACGAACCCCCCACTCACCAAAAAAGTATATCACGTTCTCCAGAAACGTTCAATGTTTATCAGAGAGGCCCTTGTTCAATTTCAACTTGCTTGTCCCGTTGGAACAAGGTCAAAGCAAGGAAGGCCAGTGACCTATCCGATATATCCCTGCCCCTCCCTCTTACCCGTCTTCGCACTGGGGGTGGCACTGCCTGAAACGCTTGTCCACTTGACTTACCCTAGGAATCTGTTGTAATTAAAGTGCTGCAGATAATTTAAAAAAATAACAAAAACTATGAAAGCAATGTGCAATTACTGAACTGCTTCTAACACTGCGTGACATTGCACCAGGTTATAGCCACATGCAATATGAAAAGTCTTTAGGAGGCTTGGCGTGTATGAAACAAGCTTGGTAAAGATTGATGCAAACTCCAGGCAGTAGTCGTGTTCACCGTAGTGTGACAGACAGACGATCTCAGAGCACGAAGGGCCCTTGCTTTTAGACCCCAGAAACCCCAGTTATCGCTGTCACAGCGATTTGTTTTGTTATTTGGTACTGAGATTTAAAAGTTTCCTGTAAGTTTCACACAGCTTTCTTTGTGTTCCCTCTCCAGACACGCAGAGGGCAGTGGATTTGCTGGGTCACTACCAGTCCAGCCTGACCAGCCCAGAGGAGCAGACCTTGAAAGCAAACGTGGCCAAAGTGGCCAGCATCTTTGGGAGCCAGCTGTTCCGTGCCTTGCTGGGTAAGACAGCGCTCCCCATGTGTACACTGCTGTCTTTCACATTACATCGACTCACATCCTGAGGGTGCCTGACCCAAAACACCAAGCCGCAGAAAGAATAAGAAACTGAATTCACATCCCCAAAATAAATAGCCAAGGCTTGATCTTGTACATGTTTTTTTAAACTGGAAGTTTGGAGTAAGCCAGTGTCCACCTTGGCTGTTTCATTTGAGCACAACTGTAGCTGTTCTGCAACTTAGGGGTGACAAACATGCCAAATATTGTGTAAGTACTTTGTGGGGGACCCTAATAAACGTTGACCACAGTAATTTTGCAGTTTTGCCATGGTTTTCCATTGTTATACTGTGCATTTAACACATGCTTTGAAATATGCTTTACCCTACCTCTCTGGGCTGTACAATGCTTTACCATGCTTTCACTGATCCTAACCCTACCCCTAACCCTACCTCTCCGGGCTGTACAAATCTTTATCATGCTTTCACTGAATTTAACCCTAACCCTAATCCTACCTCTCTGGGCTGTACAATGCTTTACCATGCTTTCACTGAGCTTAACCCTAACCCTAACCCTACCTCTCCGGGCTGTACAATGCTTTACCATGCTTTCACTGAGCTTAACCCTAACCCTAACCCTACCTCTAACCCTAACCCTACCTCTCCGGGCTGTACAATGCTTTACCATGCTTTCACTGAGCTTAACCCTAACCCTAACCCTACCTCTCTGGGCTGTACAATGCTTTACCATGCTTTCACTGAGCTTAACCCTAACCCTAACCCTACCTCTCCGGGCTGTACAATGCTTTACCATGCTTTCACTGAGTTTAACCCTACCCCTAACCCTACCTCTTCGGGCTGTATAATGCTTTACCATGCTTTCACTGAGCTTAACCCTAACCCTGATCCTAACCCTGATCCTAACCCTAATCCTAACCCTACCTCTCCGGGCTGTACAATGCTTTACCATGCTTTCACTGATTTTAACCCTAACCCTACCTCTCCGGGCTGTACAATGCTTTACCATGCTTTCACTGAGCTTAACCCTACCCCTAACCCTACCTCTCCGGGCTGTACAATGCTTTACTATGCTTTCACTGATCTTAACCCTACCCCTAACCCTACCTATCCGGGCTGTACAATGCTTTACCATGCTTTCACTGAGCTTAACCCTAACCCTACCTCTCCGGGCTGTACAATGCTTTACCATGCTTTCACTGAGCTTAACCCTACCCCTACCTCTCCGGGCTGTACAATGCTTTACCATGCTTTCACTGAGCTTAACCCTAACCCTAACCCTACCTCTTCGGGCTGTACAATGCTTTACCATGCTTTCACTGAGTTTAACCCTAACCCCTACCCCTACCTCTCCGGGCTGTATAATGCTTTACCATGCTTTCACTGATCCTAACCCTACCCCTAACCCTACCTCTCCGGGCTGTACAATGCTTTACCATGCTTTCACTGACCTTAACCCTACCCCTAACCCTACCTCTTCGGGCTGTACAATGCTTTACCATGCTTTCACTGACCTTAACCCTAACCCCTACCCCTACCTCTCCGGGCTGTATAATGCTTTACCATGCTTTCACTGATCCTAACCCTACCCCTAACCCTACCTCTCCGGGCTGTACAATGCTTTACTATGCTTTCACTGATCTTAACCCTAATCCTAACCCTACCTCTCCGGGCTGTACAATGCTTTACCATGCTTTCACTGATCCTAACCCTAATCCTAACCCTACCTCTCCGGGCTGTACAATGCTTTACCATGCTTTCACTGATCCTAACCCTACCCCTAACCCTACCTCTCCGGGCTGTACAATGCTTTACTATGCTTTCACTGATCTTAACCCTAATCCTAACCCTACCTCTCCGGGCTGTACAATGCTTTACCATGCTTTCACTGATCCTAACCCTACCCCTAACCCTACCTCTCCGGCCTGTACAATGCTTTACCATGCTTTCACTGATCCTAACCCTAATCCTAACCCTACCTCTCCGGGCTGTACAATGCTTTACCATGCTTTCACTGATTTTAACCCTAACCCTACTTCTCCGGGCTGTACAATGCTTTACCATGCTTTCACTGAGCTTAACCCTAACCCTAACCCTACCTCTCCGGGCTGTACAATGCTTTACCATGCTTTCACTGAGCTTAACCCTAACCCTAACCCTACCTCTCTGGGCTGTACAATGCTTTACCATGCTTTCACTGAGCTTAACCCTAACCCTAACCCTACCTCTCCGGGCTGTACAATGCTTTACCATGCTTTCACTGAGTTTAACCCTACCCCTAACCCTACCTCTTCGGGCTGTATAATGCTTTACCATGCTTTCACTGAGCTTAACCCTAACCCTGATCCTAACCCTGATCCTAACCCTAATCCTAACCCTACCTCTCCGGGCTGTACAATGCTTTACCATGCTTTCACTGATTTTAACCCTAACCCTACCTCTCCGGGCTGTACAATGCTTTACCATGCTTTCACTGAGCTTAACCCTACCCCTAACCCTACCTCTCTGGGCTGTACAATGCTTTACCATGCTTTCACTGAGCTTAACCCTAACCCTACCCCTAACCCTACCTCTCCGGGCTGTACAATGCTTTACCATGCTTTCACTGAGCTTTATTGCACTTTTTTATATGGGGAACTTTGAGCTCATTTCAAAATCTGCAAAGCCCAGCAAAAGTAACGTTCTCAGTGGTTCTTTAGATGAAAGGGTCCCTCACAAAGAACGAACACACTTAATGCAAAACCCCCGTCATCTATTAGTTATCCAAAATATTCATAAGGCTTCATTGTCATCCGTTCGAGTAATAACCATATCAGTTACTGTTTCAAAAGGGCTTTCACTTACATAATCAACATCCCGATAATAAAACAACGATAAGTGAAACTATCTTGCTCATGCATTTTTAATGACTAATATGAATGATCACTGATTCGCTTCCCTGCAGATAATTCAGCAATGTATAGTTTTCTATAGTATTCAGTGGGATACTTATGTGTTTCCATGAAACGACCCATCCGTACTGAACTGGAATACTCAATTTGTTTTTTAAACAGGTCAACGTTTTTAAAAGCCCATTATAAATACAATTCTAATATCTCAAGAATGACCCAGCACATTATAAACCCTGTAAGCTGTTTAACTCCAATTTATGGGGGGGGGAAGGCATCTTCCAAGTTCTGAAATTATAATAAACAACCTGACTGTACCTTGAAGACCAGTAATTAAATATATGGGGTGTTTATTTCTGGTTGTCTAACCTTAAAAACTTAAAAAAAAAAATAAAAAAAAAAGTAATTTTGCATGTTAGAGTAAAAAATAAAAAAATTCATTGTATGCAGTGCTACTAGGTGGCCAAATGCTGTAACTGCAGCAAAGAAATCAAAAAGAGAAATGCACTTTTTTCAGTACAGCCCTAATTAGGATGTCAACGGTATGTTTATAGCAAGCAAACAATGTTCATAAAGTTGACGTGCTGGTTTAGAAAATACATTTTGATCAGAGTAGCCAGCTTTTTAAGAATTGCTTTTTAACCAGGAACCGATGAAAAGTGTATTGAACACAGACCCAGCTTGACTAACAATGTTGGACACTGCTGGCATTCCTATCAGGGTTACCAGCATGTCATAACAGACCCTTAATCTTAAGTGCTCCCAGGTTTAGCAGTGCATTCCTGTCCGCGTGGCTCCCCCTCTCTGTGTGTAACCTCGAGTTGATCTTTGTGTAGGTGGAGGGAGTCTGTAGCAGCTCTCATTGGTATTGCTGCCTCAGCAGATTGGAGACCTCCTCCTCTCAGGGGAGTTTGTTATTGCGCTTCTAGTTTGAGTTTATTAAGCTGCAATATCGTTGTTCTGTGATGCACCGGTGCACCTCACAACGCCATGATTCGCTCCCAGGCAGAGGAAAAAAAAAGGGATTCCTGTGTGGAATTTAATTGGGAATAGCATGACGTGGATTGTCTTACGCCAGGGTAAACCAGACTAGCTGCGATGCGATGTAATCTGAACCCGCTCTCATTGGATTTTATAATGTTTTTTTTGCGTGTGTGTGGCCTTGCTTGCTGTGTGTTGGGTGTTGAACTGGTGAAAGGTGAATTCAGGCACGGCTACCCCTTTCTTATAATGCCAGGGCAGAGGTGACTGGAAAATTCCATTCCCAGCATTGCACAGACACCATGGATATCAGTGCAGGAATGCGTTTGGATAACGTGTTGGGGGGAATACTACCGGAGAGGAGTTGGAGCTGGCTGTGGGACAGGAGCTGCTGCACCCCCTCTCCCAGGAGAGGGGACAGGAAGCACGGTCCCGCCTCACACTGTAGCCGTGCCATGTGGTGTTGTGCCACGTCAGGGAACAGCGTTGCTGTTGGAAGTGTGGGACAGAAAGTACCCGATTGCCCTCTTGTGGTGTTGGTGGTGCTATCTTTTACAATCGCGGTGCAGTTGAGAGACAGTAATAGAGGCTTTAACAGTGTCACTTCAGTGCTGTGGTGCAGACTCATCTGTCTTCACAGTGCAGCTGGACTGTCCTGTCTCCAGTGAGAGTCTCAGTCCCGCAGAGAAGAGGGCACAGGGCTAGTCAGGCTGGACTCTGCAACACTGCATGCGTGATTGAGTAATCTGGAACAAAGGTCTCCTTCATCGCCGACTCATCCTTTTGTTCACACTTGTTTGGGGGCGGCTGAGTGCTTCAGTGACCTAAAACAACACCCTGGTCCTCCCTCTTAACCAAACAGACAGAGAGTTCACAAGCAGTTCACATTCATTCATTCATTCATTCTTTACTGATCTATGAATCTATATGTACGTCTTCCTTTTTATCTGTTTGTGTGTCTGTACTGCTCAGTGCAATCTAGGGCTCATAGTGTATAACATGTATTTACGTATCCTGTATCGAATGAGAGACCATTGTTTTCACAACACAGCTATATCTTTTATACAAAACTAACCACATATTTACACAACTGGTGGCAGAAACCTAAAAGTCTGTAGGTCAGTGTTACAAAAAAACGATCAAACATTTACCACACCCAAAGCAGTACTATAAAGTGTCACATCAGTGCTTCTGTTGGAGAGAAGTTATTTAAGCACATTTCCTATAAATAACCTTAACATTTCTGTGTACATAGCCCCCATTCATTTGTGACTGTCATAGTGAGATCTTTAGTGTTTTTGTGTTAGCAACACACACACACACAGAGGAGATTAGATGAATGAAGATATTAGCAGTGTCACAATGAGAGACAGTCACCAACGGACCCTCCGCCTGGGGAAATGAGATCATTCTGTGCTGATTTCACTGTCACACTGACACACTGCCCTGAGAACGGAAAGTTTTACTCAGCTGGAACTAGTGAAGTAAAAGTCAGCAAGTTGGGAGGCCAGTCAAATAAAACTGTCAAGTTCTGAAGGCAGTCACCAAGCCCCCAGAATAAGGGAATGGCATACAGGCTCAGGGCAGTAGAATCCAGCTTCAATGGTAAGGCTGTTTGGGCAGCAGTGTGGAGTAGTGGTTAGGGCTCTGGACTCTTGACCGGAGGGTTGTGGGTTCAACCCCTGGTAGGGGACACTGTTGCTGTACCCTTGAGAAAGGTACTTTACCTAAAATTGCTCCAGTAAAAACCCAACTGTATAAATGGGTAATTGTATGTAAAAATAATGTGATATCTTGTAACAATTGTAAGTCGCCCTGGATAAGGGCGTCTTCTAAGAAATAAATAATAATAATAATAATAATAATAAGCACTTTTAAGTAAAGTAAGTTTGATAAGTGATTTCCCTGGGTAAATACGTTTGGCAGACTCTGGCTTTTTTTCACTGTCACAGTTTACGAATTTTTTAACATAGGTTACTGTGGTTTGGCATGTTTTTAAATATGCTTGAGATTAGAAAGTGGTTTGTTTCGAGCTTTTAAAAGACTCTTGACCTTAACTTTCTATACTGTATTTCAATGGTCTTTGTCCTACTGGACTGGTAATACCGGCACGTCTGTTGAAATGATGTGGTCTCATTGCATTTTTGGTTCTGTAAGAGTGCGGGGGTGCTGATGAGTGCTTAGGGGGCAGATGGATCTCGTTAGGGGACAGCATATAGTCACCCACACACACACACACAAACACACATGCACACACACTGTACGCTCAAACACACACACATACACACACACTGTACGCTCAAACACACACACACCCTGTACGCTCACACACACACACACACACACACACACTGTACGCTCACACACACACACACACACACACACACACACACTGTACGCTCACACGCACACACACACACACACATTGTACGCTCGCACACACACACACACACACTGTACGCTCACACACACACACACACACACATACGCACACACACACATGCACACACACTGTACGCTCACACACACACAACAGGATGAGTCACTGTCCTGCCATGCTGCAGCAATGGAATTAACACAGCCTCCTCTCCTCTAAATGCTTCATTCCTTTATATCCAGTTCACTGAAAGTGTTCACTGATGAAACACAAATGTAAATTTCTTACGCAAGCCCAAACCTTTTTTTTTTTTACTCCCTTGAGCTGTTACTGCAAGACAAGGGACCTCTGTGTGCAGACTGTGGAGCTGCTGATGACATCAGAGAGATGTCATGGGGTGTGTGGTCAACAGGTCTCACAGCGGGCAGGAGCAGTGGGGTCTGATGATGAGGGCTGAGGGACTGGGCGGTAATGTGTCCCACTGGTTAGAACTAAGGGACTGGACAGCAGTGTGTCTCAGTGGTTAGTACTAAGGGACTGGACAGCAGTGTGTCTCAGTGGTTAGAACTAAGGGACTGGACAGCAGTGTGTCTCAGTGGTTAGAACTAAGGGACTGGACAGCAGTGTGTCCCAGTGGTTAGAACTAAGGGACTGGACAGCAGTGTGTCTCAGTGGTTAGAACTAAGGGACTGGACAGCAGTGTGTCTCAGTGGTTAGAACTAAGGGACTGGACAGCAGTGTGTCCCAGTGGTCAGAACTAAGGGACTGGACAGCAGTGTGTCTCAGTGGTTAGAACTAAGGGACTGGGAGGCAGCGTGGCCCTGGCTTGGTTGAGGTGTGGCCTAATGGGCAATGTGCAGAGTGACTGGGATGCAGGTTAGTGTTGCTTATTCAATATCCAGGCAGAATATATCTCAAATATCTCTTTAATGGAGAGACATTGCTTCACCTGGCGTCCTCATTTTAATTTTAATTTATTTTTGAAAATTGTAGTTTCAGGAAGGAGTGATGCAAAATGTTTGCTCCATCTGTGATGCAAAATATAAATAGAATCTGCAATTCAGACCAGCAGATGGAGCAAGAGATCAGAAAACACAAGAAGATGTGAAGAGCATGGAGCCATGATCCATCTCTACTGGGAAACAGTGCCAACTCAGAACTACAGCACCCACAATTCAAAGCTGTGGGTTAAGATGAGATATACGGCCATTGTTCTTTCAGCCCAAATGTACAGAGCATACTGATTGAATGAAGTGCTCTTCTGCCCTGGTGTGTTGCAATCCAGACTCTATACACTAGGTATTTACACCCTGCCAATCCCCAGGAGACAGGGCTTCAATTGCCAAACAAGCTTTGTGTTTCACAGTGTGTGGTTCAGATATGAGGGAGGCTGGAATTACTTCATTCCCAGTGTTCCTAGTTGTAGTTTGCATGATTTAGTACCTCCAGAACTGGGATCTCATTTATTTTGGGTTTAATTAATATTACAAATGGTGACTCGTGAATCTGTGCAGTGAGATTCAGCACATCGAACACAGGAAGCCATGGACTGTATCAAATGTTACAGCTCCCTTATATAATACATTGTAATACACTGAGTATTTCTAAGGGTTAGATCAGCTAAATAAATAGCAGTCCTGTATTGCAAAATTAAATCCAAGAAGCCAGGTTACATCATTCTCTCTAGGGGTCAGTTCCTTGTTTGTATTCTCTTTGCCTTGTTTAATTCCTGATGCCCAGGTAAGCACAGTTCTGGGGTGTTTTGAAATCTTTATAAGATTATTTTATAGTTTATTTTTTTTATTATTATTATTTATTTCTTAGCAGACGCCCTTATCCAGGGCGACTTACAATCGCAAGCAAATACAAATACATTCAACAGATGGCACTAGAAACCTTCCCCACCACTCCTTGTCACAAAGATTAACAACATTGATACTTCTGAGTAATACAAAATGAACAGCAATGCATTCAGACTAGCAAGTTTAAAACCAATTTAAAAAAGAAAAAAAAGACTGGATTGAAACTCATGTGATTCGGGAGTTTGGTGCCTGATCTAAAAGTTGAGTTTCACTCTCTCTCTTCAGACATCCAGGAATGCTATGAGGTCACACTGAGGCTGAACAGCCGTGCGGAGGACCAGGAGCCTGAAACTGGGGAGCGGACGGGAGAATCGGGAGGGGGAGATGAAAGATGGGAGGTATGATATCCATTGAAGCTCTGCCTGCACAGGCTTAGACAGGAACACCCCCCACACCAGCTCGGGTACTGGTAACAGTGGGCCAGGTCTGGGATTATTAAAATAAGATGGAATTTGAGGTCTTTCTAACTCTGCTCTGGCCCGACCACATGTCTGTGTTTCTGTAATACGGTGCCTCATCTGAATGTATGATATAGGGAGGGACATTGGATAAAATGAGCAGATTTACCACCAGCCCGATTCGTCGGACTGCTTGTTCCTGGTCATCTAAATAATAAACCTCAACCAGGGTGATTCTGAAAGCCCAGATTTAGATCCCAATACCAATTTCAATCCCTGCCTGTTTATTGCAGATAGCTAGCCGCGGAGAGCAGGGCCCTAACCCTGAGTTGGGACGGCTCACTCTGCAGAGGCCCTGCTTAAGAAAGCTAAATGTATCTAACAAACCTGCCTTGCAGGCGCTGTTCAGAGCACATTTTGTGAAAGCGTCCAGCAAAGGGCTCATTATGATTCCAGGCGTGCAGTCACCAGAGTATAGGATTGGAATTCAATCGAATAAGCCTGTGCGTTCTATCATTTGGCGCAGAGCAGCAGAAAAAGAGGGAACTAATGACCGAATAGGACTGGACTGAGAGCGAGGTCTGTTGAGATTGCTGCTGGCTAATATTCCATCCCCTACAAGTTTTCACAAATGGGGTCTTGCTTCCATGTGATACATATACATAATGTCACTTTTTAAAAAAATATTATGAGCTGTAGTGATTTCACGTTGATACTGGGCAATCTAATGAAGTTTGCATCAGCGTTGCACTGGAAGTGACCTCATACAGTGGCACAGCTGGCAGCAGCTACTGCCACCAAGGTTAGGCTAGGATGGCTGACGGAGCCTGGCTCTCTATCACAGCAGACAGCGCCTTGGTCTCTGACCCTCTTAAAGCACTTCCCCAGCAGTATGTGATACATAATGCACTCAAATGAACTGTTCAAGCCATTATGAAAAGTAATGTCATACTGGGCTCATGAGTTTAGTTTAAATGTTCAGGGAGTTGCTTAACGTTGAATTAAACTGAAGCGCATGAATGCGGGACACTCATTGTAAGTTGAATCAGGACAGGCCTGGTTTATCTTTGTAGTGGGGGCATCTGGCAGTGTCCTGCCCTGAACAACTGTTGGCACATACCTGGCACAGCTGTCGCCCAGGGTAGCTGTCAGGCCGAGCGCAGGTCACTAATGAAAAGGCAGCGCGACAGATCAAGCCCTGATAAAAGGAAGATGAAGCTCTGCTGTGTTAAGGTCCGCAGTAAAGATTTATAATAGCATGAGCTGGCGCAATGGGAAGAACGTTTCGTTGCCTAATTGTCCTCCTTGGACTTCTGCCGAGCAGCTTGGTTGGTGCTTCAGTCCTGACACAGGCCTCCATGAGTGATTGCGGTCTCTCAGAGCTGAGAGAGCTGAATAAACTTGGGGGCTGGCAGGCTGGATGGCTGGCTCAGGAGAATGAACACGCAAGGATCAATCTTCATCAATGGGGGGGGGGGGTGTTTCGAAGGCTGCCTGTGCCGTAGTTCAGGGGAAACAAGCAGTCCTGCTGCTGGCCCTGGAGCAGCTGCACTGACAGGCAGTAGAGATGGCTGGAGGCTCACTGATGTCTCTTCTCCTCTCCCCATCTTAGGCCCCTCATTGTTTGGCTAGTCATGCAAATGCAGGGCAAGCTTCATCCAACACCTTCACGAGCACACCTCAGTCTAGGCCTGACTGTGACCTTATTGGCTCTGTAATGTTCCCACACCAAACCCATGCCATTTGTTACCTGAGCAAGATTTGAATCCAAATCTCCAGAGGTGACAAGAAAATTAGACCACCTTTAGGATAATCTTCCTGTTCATTTTTCGGCAGTTGCTAGCCGCTCTCCTTCCCACTACAGATAGTTTTACCCGGGTGTTAGCAGTGGTTCACAGTCAGGGACGAAGAGAAGACGAGATTACTTACACAGACCACTCAGCGCAGAACCGATTGATTTATCTTAATGGGCTCAAAAGTGTTCAATATTTAATAGCACCGGGCTGCTGTCCCCTGTCAGTCAACACAGCACAGCTCATGGGATAAATCTTTACCTCGATCTCAACACCCATCTCACAGAAACCCATATTATTATTTCAGTGCGGTCCCCGCTCTCAGAAACGAAACTTACCCTAATAGACAATGAAATCCATCAAGAGCATGAGGAGTAGTTAGTAACCCAAGCTGTGGGAGAGTCTACACAGGGCCAGGGACCTGTTCTGCATACCCCCTCTCCCCATTCCCCATCAGGGGGCTCTATTGAAGAACAGGAACTCCAGGCATTAGCTAAAAAAGGCAAAGAAAGGCAGCTTCCTTTGCTCTAGTACAACCGTCAGGCCCCTGTTTGGGATATGGCTGTGCCGGGCAGGCAGCAGTAAATCACATCAGATTGGGTTTGTGTGTTATGAGCTTTTCTGAATCAAGCAGCAGTAAATCCCATTCAGTTTGCAATGCCCCTCGATGCCAGATAGCTGTAGTAACAGAGACGGATTCCTGTTTATCAAAGCTCTTCACGCTTGCCAGGTTTTTAATTGCTGTCTTTTTTTTTTTTTGTGGCCTTGATGTTCAGGGAGGAGGAGGAGATTGTGTTGTTCTAACATAATCCCTGATGCCCATAAAACACAGCCTAATGCACATTGCACCTCCTTCTGGCCACAGCACTGCATTAGGAAACCCACTGGTGAGCATGCCATGCCCAATATAAGAAACCCTGGAACTGGTTACCTCGGAGCACTGCGGCACATTCGTAAGTGAGACTGAACGGGAATTAGACACAACGTGTCGGCAAAGACAGGATGTGTTGGTGAGAGTTGCACGGTATTATTTTGTATTTTTCTGCTTCGATCATAGAGATTGTGCTGTACTGTGTGTTTCAGAGAATGGCCCCAGTTTGCCAGGAGCCTGGATTGGAGGGTGGTGAAGAGCCAGCTCGAGTTTGGGTGACCGCAAGGAGGAGCTCACAGAAAGTGGAGCGGGTGTGCGGCCTGGTGGCCCACTCTCGCGTGGAGATTCCCAAGGTCAGTGGGGATCAGGAGCTCATCGTTCACGGGCGCTGGGGAAAGGCAGGAGCTTGGACTACACTGACAGGGACAGACCTTCACCAGCTCGTATTAACACTCTTTATTCTGGATACTCTTACAGTTAGTTTCATGTCTTTAGTAGTGCAAGGTTTCATCCCAGATATGAAACGAGCCTTGTCTTTCATTAGTGTGGAGAGGAATCAGAAATCAATCAGAAAACTCCAGACTGCAGAGTCTTATTTCGGGTAACGCCACTGCAATGGTACCCTGGGAAAACAAGGTGCAAAATTATTACATTCAACCTGGATTGATTGATGTCCTCCACCCCCACCCCATATCTTATATTGTAGACTAGCGACATCACAATGCAAGGTGCTGGTAGTATTTCTTTGGAGGGTGTGCTTGTCATTGGTCCTTAAAGAGTTCATAGACACAAACCTGTTTTAAGACCGGAAGCTTAGCTGGCATCCCCCTGCCTCTTATTTTACTGTCTGATGTGGATGAGTTTGTGTGTGGTGGTGGTGGTGGATTGCTGTCCAGATAGAGAGAGAGAGAGAGAGAGATGAAGCATTTCCGTTCCAGTTGGGGGATCTCTGTCTCTCTCCCATCTCTGTAACCTCATGATTGATGAGGTGTCTTGTCAACCTGACTCTGCAGTTTGTCCTGCAGTAGCTCTGTGTTACTCAGCAGGAATGCCCTCGGACAGCTTCTCAGCAACAGTGTTATTGACTCCTGAACCCAGCGACTTGTGTAACGGCTTTGTCAAGCGGATCAGACTCGGGGAAACTGAGAATCAGACACCTGCAAAGGGTCTCTAATCCCCTCGGCTCTAGGCACGACCTGTCTGTGTTGCCAAACAGCCTGGGCAGCTGCTGAGTCCTGCTTACATGTGCAATATTATAGGTGCCACATGTGTTGTATTGGGGGAGTAGCTGCTGTAGAGGATTGTCTGCAATTGATGTCTTTCCCTTTTGCTTTCATTTGGATAAGTTTCAGTGGTATTGCTTCTGCTGCAGTTCTCTGACTCCCCACTAGGGTGCACTGTGTTCACCCATGAGTCTTTACTCGCTGGTGCAATTTGGTTTGTATCAGTGTAATCCTGGGCAGATATTTCTCCAGGATAAAATTAAAGAGATCGATCATCTTGTTTTCAGACTTGACCTTTTATTCACTAATGGAGTCAGACTAACTGACCGGGGTTAACACTAAGGGCTACTGCTGACCTTAAACACGTTAACCTATGCCATTACATTTTAACATGCCATCAAACAGACGGTACAACACTCTCATCAGCAGATGAACCCCTGCTTCTCTGCAGAGATCTGCCAAGATCGGAGTGCTGTGGCTGCCCTGCTCTCTCAGCGTAACCCGGTGAAATCTCTCTTCAGTGTAGGAGATCCCTAGCAGCCACGCTGACAGGCTCGCAGAGAGTCAGAACTGAAACGGACACTGACTGCGCTCAGTCTGGCTTAGGTTGCTATGGAAACCTCCTCCCTCCCCCTGCATCACCACATGCTCACAGGGCTTGCAGTGTTCTCTGTGGTTTGAATGTCTCTCCTCATTAGGCTGGAGGTGAAGGGGTTCACTGACAAATTTAACAGAGCATTACGACCGGCACTATCTCCCTGCCTACATCACCAAACTATTTGAGCAAATTCTTTTACTGTACATCTCCATCTTACTGTATCCCAATCGAAGTAGCCGTGCCTCTCCATTTCCTTCCTCACCGTTCCCTCACTCCCATTTATTCCCCCTTCTTCTTTAAAGGCTTCTCTGCCTCCTCTCTTCCTTCTCTATGTTTCCCTGCAGTCTCCCTTTCCCCCTGTCATAATCCTTCTTTCCAGTCCTTTCCTTCCCCTGCCTCAGTCTCTCTCTCTCTCTTTCTCTCTCTCTCTCTCTCTATCATTATTCTGTCAGCCGGCTGTGTGCTGCCTACTGGAGCAGCTGCTTGCTGCCACCCATCCTATTAATAGGAGCTGCAGCGCGGCCCTTTTGTTTTTCCTGTGATTGCAGCTGCGGGACTGTGCAGCTCTGAGAGCTGAGTGCTGCAGCGTCATCCTAGAGGCTTGTTGTGACTCAGGGACGCGGCACCAGCTTGGTTCTGATCCCGCTCAAGGTCTAGTCTTCACTGCATCTGGGGTCCTTGTTCATGTTAGAAGGAACATTAGTTTATTCGATTTGCTGCACAAGCGAAGAGGATTTAAGGAAATAATTTCGCGCTGCCTGCATCCACACAAGTTTAATTTGCACACCCCTCTGCTGCGCCCCCTGCTGTATCAGGCAGTGTCTTGCCCTGGTTAGTGCTGAGAGACTGGGAGGTAGATTGGCTTTTTGTGGTCAGGACTCAGGGATTAGCAGGCAGTGTGGTCTAATGGTTAGAGCTGAGGGATTGGGAGGCAGTGTGATTTAGTGATTAGAACTTCAGGGCTGCTTTCAGTTTTTTCAATTAGCTGTGTTTGCGTTAGGTATTTTTAAAAGGTAAATGTGCTTCAAACACAATCCTTTTGTAATATAATAGTGCCCCCTGTGTGCTCAGTATTGAAAGCCATCATTGTCCTTAGCCTGATGACACAGAGGGTTCCTGTACTTCCTGTACTTACTGAACTTCCTGTAGCCTTATATGGTCATCTGTCTTGTCAGGTGACCAGTGCCTCAGAAGCTGAGAATGCAAAGAAATTCCAGAAAAAAAATGTACATTGTGAAATGAAGGGGTCAAAGAGGGTGCTGTTTGGTAGTCCTGGGTTATATAACAGGGTTAGCAATGCTGGTGCTGATAGGGGTGCTGTGAGACTAATAGGTGCAGAACCTGGAGCTTGGGCTGGTCTGAATGGCTACAGACCCCCCCCCCCCCCCTGCTTCCTAAATCAATCACTGGGATGCCTACTTTTAATTTGTCAAGAGGGGTCAAAGGCCACCCATTTAATTTCCTCTGAAATGTTCTTTACTTGATTGGATTTCTCTTTATATATCACCCTGATTCCATGCTGTAGTTAAAAAGAATAAGAAAGAATGCAAGGATTGTTATGTAGATGATATCAGTGTGGCTTAAATGTGCATCCTCCATCACAGAGCATGGGACAGCGTCTCTGTGCAGCCTCCCTCACAGAGCATGGGACAGCGTCTCTGCATCCTCCCTCACAGAGCATGGGACAACGTCTCTGTGCATCCTCCATCACAGAGCATGGGACAGCGTCTCTGCATCCTCCCTCACAGAGCATGGGACAACGTCTCTGTGCATCCTCCATCACAGAGCATGGGACAGCGTCTCTGCATCCTCCATCACAGAGCATGGGACAGCGTCTCTGTGCATCCTCCATCACAGAGCATGGGACAGCGTCTCTGTGCATCCTCCATCACAGAGCATGAGACAGCGTCTCTGCATCCTCCATCACAGAGCATGGGACAGCGTCTCTGCATCCTCCATCACCGAGCATGGGACAGCGTCTCTGTGCGTCCTCCATCACAGAGCACGGGACAGTGTCTCTGCATCCATCACAGAGCATGGGACAGTGTCTCTGTGCATCCTCCATCACAGAGCATGGGACAGCGTCTCTGTGCAGCCTCCATCACAGAGCATGGGACAGCGTCTCTGTGCAGCCTCCATCACAGAGCATGGGACAGCGTCTCTGTGCAGCCTCCATCACAGAGCATGGGACAGCGTCTCTGTGCAGCCTCCATCACAGAGCATGGGACAGCGTCTCTGTGCATCCTCCATCACAGAGCATGGGACAGCGTCTCTGCATCCTCCATCACAGAGCATGAGACAGCGTCTCTGCATCCTCCATCACAGAGCATGGGACAGCGTCTCTGCATCCTCCATCACCGAGCATGGGACAGCGTCTCTGTGCGTCCTCCATCACAGAGCATGGGACAGCGTCTCTGTGCATCCTCCCTCACAGAGCATGGGACAACGTCTCTGTGCATCCTCCATCACAGAGCATGGGACAGCGTCTCTGCATCCTCCATCACAGAGCACGGGACAGCGTCTCTGCATCCTCCATCACAGAGCATGGGACAGCGTCTCTGTGCATCCTCCCTCACAGAGCATGGGACAGCGTCTCTGCATCCTCCGTCACAGGCGCTAATTAGCGGGGCGTGGGTGTGAGAGATTGTGGGAAATTGGGACAGATTTAGCTGCTTGGAGAAGTTTCTATAATTGCTGCCTTTTACACAATAACATCCTGGAGGTTCTGGCTCCAGAGTTACACAGCTCACTGTCTGCAAGGTGTCAATTCACTGGGAGTGCGTCTGCCAGCATGGAAATAGTTTAAATATGTAGCCTGTATACGAGCGTGCCCAGTAGAAACCGTCTGATTTAAACTGCTCTGGAACAGGATTTTAGATAATACAGTCTAGGTGAGGTAGTTCATGATTAGTGTGTAAAACCAGCAGTATACTGTATGTCGGATAGTTCGGAGAAGCACCTCTGGACAGCATTGTTGTTCTACAGGAAACCAGAAAGGATCATTGCGCAAAAATGCCAATTGCATACCAGTCTGCGCCATTTACTTCATCCGTTTGTAAGATACGTAGCAAGAAAGACAACGTGGTAACCCCCTTCATACCGGACAAGTGTATGA
The DNA here is from genome assembly GCF_902713425.1 of Acipenser ruthenus. Classification (NCBI taxonomy): domain Eukaryota; kingdom Metazoa; phylum Chordata; class Actinopteri; order Acipenseriformes; family Acipenseridae; genus Acipenser; species Acipenser ruthenus. The sequence goes on along the minus strand of NC_081204.1, from coordinate 30,737,455 downwards.
GAGCTGTTTAATGAAAATATTACAGTGCATGAATACAGAGACAACAGTAAATGTGCATTCCCATTTCTATACAGAATATCTGAGACATGCTGCCAACCCTGCAGCTTTCTCCTGCTCCCTCCCAACCTCAACCCTTCTCGCTCTCTCTGCCTCTCGCTCGTAGAGACGATGCTGGCCATTCATTGGTTCTGACTGAAGAGATCTACTCCTTTTTGTTTTGCTTTATATAATCTTAAAAGGCAACGGCTGCCTTTCCTGAGGGGAGTAAGACGCACTGAGACTAAAGCTCACTTTCTGTCTTCCTCTCTCTGTCTCTGCTTGCTCTGTCTGTCTGTCTCCTTCCCTCCCTCCTCCTGTCCTTCCTTTCTCTCCCCCCCCCCCCCAGTTTCTCGCAGTTAAGGGGTTCAGTAGAAGAGGGGGTGCGCAGTGTCGATAGCGAGGGAGCGTGAAGGTGCTGTTTGTCTCTTTAAGAACAGCCACTAAGCCCCGCCCAGAGAAGAGGAGCAGAGCGCACTGATTGGCAGGGTTGCGATGCTGGAGGGACTTGCTCTGATTGGTTTCTTTTTTTTTTTCTTTTAAAATATAAATTATTTTTATCCTGGTTGCAAAACCTACATGATTTACAGGAACAGAACTGCATGATAATGAAGTGAGCTGCCATGCTGATATTTGTTCATACATACAGCTTTATTGTCGGGTAATATAAGCTTTCTAGCAGAGAGAGGGAAGTCAAGGTGGTGGATTACATCTCGGCTCTATTGCAGTCCTGCTGCCAGTACTGAACACAGAAAATGTTAAACTCTTGATTTATTCTTGGGGTAAGGGAATCGGCTAACAAACCTACCAAGAACATTCCTGTTAAGGTTATCACAAGACAAGCTGTCTATCACTTTCTTACAAAGTGTCTCAATTGACAAAGAAGCACCTTGTAATCACAGTTTTGATAAAGATGTGTTGATCCGTTGTAAAAAGTGTACTGCGGTATACTGTAGCAAAAGCATAACAAAGTGTACTTGGGCACAGGCAAGCATGATTAATCACAGATAAGTATCTTAAACCATGCTACAGCAATGTGCATAGTGGGGGCAGCAGTGTGGAGTAGTGGTTAGGGCTCTGGACTCTGGACCGGAGGGTCGTGGGTTCAATCCCTGGTGGGGGGACACTGCTGCTGTACCCTTGAGCAAGGTACTTTACCTAGATTGCTCCAGTAAAAACCCAACTGTATAGTAGGTAATTGTATGTAAAAATAATGTGATATCTTGTAACAATTGTAAGTCGCCCTGGATAAGGGCGTCTGCTAAGAAATAAATAATAATAATAATAATAGTACAGGCATGGGAAAAGCACAATAAACTGCCAGATTAAAGATGCAAGAGACGTATTCGTACAGCATAAACATGCCATTCATTGAACTGAAGTCCTGTGCACTAAGCAGCCTGTTGGCGCATTATGAAACTTGCTACTTTTCCAGTAAGTGCGCTGAGCGATGGCCATGATGTGATAAAAGGCGCGCAGCCCCTTTAAGAGAAGCCAGTGAAGCACTGCTGCTGATGGTGTTGCTGTGCTGCGAGTTGATTGGTTGTGGCTGTCAGGGCTGAGGTGCTGGAGGGATGCTGCTATCGGTCCCTCTCTCTCTCTCGCTCGCCCGCCCGCTCGCATCCTTCTGTGCAATCAGCAAGTAGGGCAGGCAATCCGGAGCTCCACTCCTCTCTGCAGACTGGGGAAAAAAAAAGAGAGAGAAAGAGAGAGAGAGAGGAAACGAGCTTCCCAACGAACACAAGAGGAGGAGAAGAGGAAGAATCACCACCAAAATAAGAGAGAGAGAGACACACACATACACGCACGCAGGGGAATATTTTACCAGGAGATACAGGCAGACATTTATATCTCTCTCTCTCTCCATATTTTTTTTTATATATACATATATATATATATGTGTGTGTGTCTGTCACTGTGATCCCAGCGTGCTAAGAGGAGATTTTAACCATCATAACCGTCAGGGCAGGACTCTGATGGTGTGAATTGTACATTCATTTTCTGATCCGTACGTGAAGGAGAGAAAGACTATTTGGCTTTCCTCGCTCACTGGGTTTTTTTTTTTTTTTTTTTGATTGCCGAGAGGAAGAAAGAAAGCGAGCAAGCGAACCAAGAAGCTGGTGAATTGTTCTTCTATCTGCTATCATTATTATTATCATCGTAATTCTTATTATTGGTATTTGTATTATTCACTTTTTTTTTTTTTTTTGCGTGGGGGATTGCGTGACGAAGCATCACCATTAAAAGGATCGTCAAAGCCAGCCAGCCAGCCAGCCAGCCAGCCAGCATGCACAAACACCACCACTGCTGCAAGTGCCCGGAATGCTACGAGGTGACCCGCATGGCAGCCCTGCGCAGGATGGACCCCCCCACCTACGGGGACTGGCAGCCCGACCAGTTTGGTTACCCAGCCGGGTTCGGCGCCGGACAGACCCTGCCCTCTCCGGCGGCTGGAGGAGGGGGGGGCGCGGGAGGAACGGGCACCATTGGCAGGAGTAAGGGCAAGCTGGTGACTGCTGCGGGCTCCGGGGGCCCCAACCCCAAGGGCCAGTCCAAGGGCGGCCCCAAGGTGAACGGCAACAGTTCTAGCGGTCAAGGAGGATGGTGGCCGGAGTGTACCTGTTCTAACCGGGACTGGTACGACCAGGTAATACTGACACGGACTGTGGGGCTCCACGGCGAGGTTCTGGGGTGCCTGTGTGGAGATATAGAACTGATCACTATTCACACATGCACATAAACACAGCACAATGAGAGCTGCAGCAGCCTGCTGGCTGCAGGGGAAATACAAATTAGGGGAGGAAATGTAGCCTTTTTTAATCTTGTGCAGCTGAAATCGTTTTGTTTTTTTTTGTTACACATATGCACATGCGTATGTTCCTATGCATCAATTGATAAACATGGATATCTATAGACATATATATGAATGTAACTGGTGGATATGCAGTATATCTAAGATACATTATACACTATCTAGATAAACGTTTCTTTATGTTTAAAGCTATCTTCATATACCTCATATTTGTGTGTATGTGTCTTTGTTTACAGCGCATCAGTTTTTTAGGAGAATCAATTTCTAAACAGTGAAGACTGCTTATATAAATTAGATTGGGAAAGCATAGACCGATTATTATTTTTCTATCGGTACATGTATGTGTGAGACTCATCCGATTTAAAATACAGTTTATTAAAAACATACATTGAATGAATACTAGCAGACAGATACAATTATAGCCTATTATTACAAAACAATACCCTCCTACGAAGAAGGGGGAAAAAAGCTTTTGATCACAATTGCTGGGAGATTTCTTTAGTGTAAATAATTGTGTTTTTGTGAGTGGGCGTGTAGCTCTGTATCTGTTAAGACAGATAGACGGATAGATGGATAGACGGATAGATGGATAGACGGATAGACGGATAGACGGATAGACGGATAGATGGATGGATAGATGGAGAGATGGATAGATGGAGAGATGGATAGATGAGTATTTCCCAGTCTTGCAGTCCTATGGTGGATATCTTTCCTATCTCCTCATTCACTTCAAAGGGGGGGGGGGTAGGTGATCTCTATAAGTGTATTGATAGGCTGGGACACAAAACAAATAACAATAACATTGAATGCCATTTCCTAATAATGAGAACGGGTGTGAAGCCCCTCCTTTTGAATGCAAGCCTTTTCCTTCACAGTGTTGATATGCTAGGCCAGTCAGTTTGAGCCATTCCTGCATGTTTGGGGGGAGGGGTCTTTTCAACCATATCATGCAACCCTTTCTCCATCTCTCTGTCTCTCTCTCGTCTCTCCATCTCTCTCCTGTTGGGACTTGTCATTTCCACACTGTCAGAGTCACAGACAGACAGGGACGGGGTCTGTTGAGATATTGAGATCAGGCAGTTCTCTTTACAGGCCGGGGGGGGGTCAGTGTGACTGTACGAAATGCTGTGTGCGTGCGCGTGTGTGTGAGTGCATGCATGTAAAATGAAGGCTGAAGATTCAGGTAGTGTGAGAAACAGTGAACACACAGGATCTAAATCCTACCTGCCTGTAGATTATACTGCAAATGGCAGGCTAACCCTTTGAACCGCTGTTCCCATAGCATGGGCTGTATTTTGTATGTTTATTTTATAACCAGCTAGCTGGGATGAAATGAGTATTTTAGACATGCGCGCGCACACATACACACACACTCATACAAACACACACTCACTCTCACACACACACACACACACACACACACACACACACACACACACACACACACAGCTGCTCTTATAGCATCAAGTGTGTTTATTAATAATTTTAGCATTCTTTTTTTATTGTATATACTCTGTGTTCATTCAGTTTTTATGCGAGTGTGTGAAGGTATATGTTTCCTTAAATACATTAAGCTTGTGTTTATATTTAGCAAGTCCTTTATTCAACAGAATGAGAGAATACCTACTGTTGTAAAGCTCCTAAATGGGGGTACACATCAGCCCTAGGCACATGTTCCTTGCCTGCAATGGTCCAGTAGCATCTGAAATTGGAAAGAGGCTCATTATAGCAATTGATTGACGGCGCTAGAGTAGATCCAGGGATGGAAATGAAGCCCGCTCTATATCAGCACAGGCATTGTTTGGACATCCTGGGTATCGAAATGCAAAACAAGATTTATCCAAAAACAAGTGAGAAATGGAAGAGCATTATATAAGACAAGCTGCAGCAAGAAGCGGGCGAACCCTTTCCAGTGTAGAGAGGCTTCACCCTGAGTTATTGAGAACGATTAGAACAAGCGTGGAGGGGCACTTAACTCTCTGCAGCCCAGGTACTGTGTGTGAGCAATGCCACTGTGTGGTATGTGCAGCCCAGGTACTGTGTGTGAGCAATGCCACTGTGTGGTATGTGCAGCCCAGGTACCATCTGTGAGCAATGCCACTGTGTGGTATGTGTTTGTTATAGATGTGCTTGAAGAATGCATGTTGTATGGCAAATTGAAAAGAAAAGATTTAGCAGTTTTGAATTTGTATACATTTGCCAGTAGAGACAGCTATCTAAAAAGATGTGTAGTGTATATACACGGTACCCGGGTCAGTGTTTGTATTTGCACTGTACTCATCTATTAGGAGATCTGGGGGAGGCAGAACTCTTTCAAGGAAGTTGATAATAAACTAATCAGAATGGTACATTTACAAGGAAGACAAGAATAGAATTGGATGTGTTTCTTGAGAGCGAGTGTGGAGCAGAGAGGACAGCAAGCTTGTCGGGCCTCATGGCTTCTCCTTATTTTTCAGGCTGTTCAGTATTTATTTTTGAAAAGCCGTCACGTTCAATGGCACTGTTCATAGAGACACAGAAGTGGTGAATAACCTGGATTAGGGGACAGAGAGGAAACGGCTGAGACTGAGAGGGGGAAGAGAGACTAGGTGTATCTATTTATTTATACAGGGGAATACACTGAGGTGTATAACATCCCCTTAGCAAACAACTCTCTCTCTCTCTCTCTCTCTCTCTCTCTCTCTCTCTCTCTCTCTCTCTCTCTCTCTCTCTCTCTCTCTCTGTATACATAAAAGCATTCATAGTTGCAATTTTAAATGTGTAAATCCTATTTCAATGGGTAATTCTAACATATTTAAATTTACAGAACTTGCATTTTTGGCAGGAACAGCATGTTGAAAAGTTTCAAAATCCCTGTGATTTTTCAGGTCAGGTGACCGATAGTGTAGTGAGAGGGTGAGAAGCCAGTGTTTCTTATACACACAGAGAGGGCGGGACACGGGGGGGTGTTTGTGAGAGGATGAGAAGCCAGCGTTTCTTATACACACAGAGAGGGCGGGACACGGGGGGGTGTTTGTGAGAGGATGAGAAGCCAGCGTTTCTTATACACACAGAGAGGGCGGGACACGGGGGGGTGTTTGTGAGAGGATGAGAAGCCAGCGTTTCTTATACACACAGAGAGGCCGGAAGAGGGGGGGGTGTTTGTGAGAGGATGAGAAGCCAGCGTTTCTTATACACACAGAGAGGGCGGGAGACGGGGGGGGTGTTTGTGAGAGGATGAGAAGCCAGCGTTTCTTATACACACAGAGAGGGCGGGAGACGGGGGGGTGTTTGTGAGAGGATGAGAAGCCAGCGTTTCTTATACACACAGAGAGGGCGGCAGACGGGGGTGGTGTTTGTGAGAGGATGAGAAGCCAGCGTTTCTTATACACACAGAGAGGGCAGGACACGGGGGGGTGTTTGTGAGAGGATGAGAAGCCAGCGTTTCTTATACACACAGAGAGGGCGGGAGAGGGGGGGGTGTTTGTGAGAGGATGAGAAGCCACCGTTTCTTATACACACAGAGAGGGCGGGAGAGGGGGGGGTGTTTGTGAGAGGATGAGAAGCCAGCGTTTCTTATACACACAGAGAGGGCGGGAGACGGGGGGGTGTTTGTGAGAGGATGAGAAGCCAGCGTTTCTTATACACACAGAGAGGGCGGGAGACAGGGGGGTGTTTGTGAGAGGATGAGAAGCCAGCGTTTCTTATACACACAGAGAGGGCGGGAGACGGGGGGGTGTTTGTGAGAGGATGAGAAGCCAGCGTTTCTTATACACACAGAGAGGGCGGGACACGGGGGGGTGTTTGTGAGAGGATGAGAAGCCAGCGTTTCTTATACACACAGAGAGGGTGGGACACGGGGGGGTGTTTGTGAGAGGATGAGAAGCCAGCATTTCTTATACACACAGAGAGGGCGGGACACGGGGGGGGTGTTTGTGAGAGGATGAGAAGCCAGCGTTTCTTATACACACAGAGAGGGCGGGACACGGGGGGGTGTTTGTGAGAGGATGAGAAGCCAGCGTTTCTTATACACACAGAGAGGGCGGGAGACGGGGGGGTGTTTGTGAGAGGGTGAGAAGCCAGCGTTTCTTATACACACAGAGAGGGTGGGACACGGGGGGGTGTTTGTGAGAGGATGAGAAGCCAGCGTTTCTTATACACACAGAGAGGGCGGGACACGGGGGGGTGTTTGTGAGAGGATGAGAAGCCAGCGTTTCTTATACACACAGAGAGGGCGGGAGACGGGGGGGTGTTTGTGAGAGGGTGAGAAGCCAGCGTTTCTTATACACACAGAGAGGGCGGGAGACGGGGGTGGTGTTTGTGAGAGGATGAGAAGCCAGCGTTTCTTATACACACAGAGAGGGCGGGAGACGGGGGGGTGTTTGTGAGAGGATGAGAAGCCAGCGTTTCTTATACACACAGAGAGGGCGGGAGACGGGGGGGTGTTTGTGAGAGGATGAGAAGCCAGCGTTTCTTATACACACAGAGAGGGCGGGACACGGGGGGGTGTTTGTGAGAGGATGAGAAGCCAGCGTTTCTTATACACACAGAGAGGGCGGGACACGGGGGGGTGTTTGTGAGAGGATGAGAAGCCAGCGTTTCTTATACACACAGAGAGGGCGGGAGACGGGGGGGTGTTTGTGAGAGGATGAGAAGCCAGCGTTTCTTATACACACAGAGAGGGCGGGACACGGGGGGGTGTTTGTGAGAGGATGAGAAGCCAGCGTTTCTTATACACACAGAGAGGGCGGGACACGGGGGGGGTGTTTGTGAGAGGATGAGAAGCCAGCGTTTCTTATACACACAGAGAGGGCGGGACACGGGGGGGTGTTTGTGAGAGGATGAGAAGCCAGCGTTTCTTATACACACAGAGAGGGCGGGACACGGGGGGGTGTTTGTGAGAGGATGAGAAGCCAGCGTTTCTTATACACACAGAGAGGGCAGGACACGGGGGGGTGTTTGTGAGAGGATGAGAAGCCAGCGTTTCTTATACACACAGAGAGGGCGGGAGACGGGGGGGTGTTTGTGAGAGGATGAGAAGCCAGCGTTTCTTATACACACAGAGGGCAGGAGACGGTGGGGGTGTTTGTGAGAGGATGAGAAGCCAGCGTTTCTTATACACACAGAGAGGGCGGGACACGGGGGGGTGTTTGTGAGAGGATGAGAAGCCAGCGTTTCTTATACACACAGAGAGGGCGGGAGACGGGGGGGTGTTTGGTTGCAGATCAGTCCCTGTGGGGTGTGTGTGCTCAGTTTGGGTTAATAGAGAGTGGGGGTGGGGCTCTGCTCCCAGGCTAGAGGAGCTGTACAGTGTAATGTATATATTACTGTGCCAGCAGTGAGCAGGAGAGTGCTGTGTGTCTATATTACATAGCAGATCTTGATATTGATGTGATACAGCCGTATGAAATTTCTTTTTGCATCGGATGGCAGAGGGAAATGACGTCACGTGAATGAAAATCAAGCTGATATCAGTGCTGCAGTGAGAACCAGAAGGGCTATTTATCCTCAGAGATATGGGGAAAACAGATGGAAATATACCTAAGAGGAGAGCACTGGCATTCAGGTCTACCCCTCTTTGGAAACCAGAATGTCTTTTTTGATCAAGCCTTTAGGCTTATCAGTAGAGTGGGATACTGTAGAATTACTAAGAGATAATAACATGGTTTTCAAATGTTCACTATTAGAATATGAAAGAAACCACATGCGTGTGTGTGTACCTGTATGTACAGTCTGTGCACTGACTGTGTGTGTGTGTATGTACAGTGTGCGTGTGTGTTTGTTAGCATTGTAATAGGTCTCCTGTGCAGAGTGGGTGTTGTTTCACCACCCCTCCCCCGTTGTGTGTTTCCGAGCTTGTCTGTTGTGCTCTCTCTCCTCACACACTGTAGCTACCATGCTTTCTCTCTCCTATCCCCATCTCCACCTCCTTCCATCATCACCCCTATTCTAGCCTAGAATGGGGCTGAAAGCAGATTCAAGCATGCATCATTGTATGAGATGAGTCTGCCTATTCAACATCATTTAATGCAGTACAAAACTAACTGTTTTCATATCTTTTTTTTTTTTAAAACATATAACCTGAGAACATTTGGAAAATGGCTATGTCATGGAATTCACAGATTATTGAAAATGCAGTGCTGCTTCTAATACAGTAGGTACAGTACCAGCATGGGTCTGAAAGCTGCAGGCAGTGCGTTGTTAGAGTGAGGGACTCTCTGTGGTTAGAGGTAGTTTTTAGCAAAGGGAATACGAGGGAAATTCAAGCTTGTGTTCTGAGTTCCTGCTTTCTCTGGGACGAGAGTCAGTTCAGGATACAGGCAGGAGGGAACAAGGGATGCAGACCCATCCGAATCGCAATGGGATAGTGACTATCCTTCTCTCTGAGTCATCATTCGTTTGCTCCCCTATTTGAAATGTTAGCTGAAATGTCACCAGTAGTTACTGAGCGAGAAGACTGAGCAAGTCACTTGCAGGAAATTATGTTCTCCATTTAAAACAAGCGTTGCCACTGTTTTACGTTATCAGGTGCGTCTATCAGTCGTCGAGTGAATCAGATGAGAGTTAATGTGGATAGTCTGGCAAATACAACAACATTTGATCTAATCAGCTGCAGACCTTAATACCACTGCAGTTTTGATCATGAAAACAGGGATATTTAACCGCACATGCAGGTCTCTGGTGTATTTTTGTCTTTTACAAGATTGAATGTGAAATGCCAGGAAAATAACAATTTCTATAAAGGGAAGGTTCAGAAGCTGTCCTCTCCTATAATAATGACCACTCATTTTGTCTTTGATTATGTCATGTGCTTCCATCTCTGCATTGCTGCTGCTGCTGCTGCAAACGACAGACACTGCTCAGCAGTAAGATGACGCCTTTTTAAAATACAAGACTCGCAAAAAGAAGTTCAATTTAAAACATATCCTAAACCCCTAGGATCATCTGCGCTCCCCCAGGAGATGACTGCTAGTACTGTATGTAGAATACTGCATGTGTAACAGTAAAAGAGACTCGTGCACCATGATGTAAAAACCATCTAAATACACAAGAAGCATGGCACAATATAGAACACCCTGCATTCCGGTCCATTACTACCAGTTAATGCCCACAGGGTTGGGTATTATTGCTTAAATGCTCTTGCAACGGCTTTCCTCTCTCCCTCTTCCCTTAGCCCCCCTCCCTTCAAGTCCGTGCTGACAGATATGTACTTGTTTTAGTCTGCCTGTCAGTTTATTAGTCTAAACATGCTATTAAATGGCTGACATTAAACTGCACAATTTTCTCTCTGCCTTGCAGTCGTACTTCATTTCATTGAAATGTTTTTGCGCAGGAGAGTACATTACGATTTAGCATCTCTTTTATAAACACACAATTAAACACACTATTCAGACCAGGCACAACATAAATAACAGGAGCCATGCGTTTAAAACGAAGTGGACGCATTAAACAAACAACTCTCGCAAAGACAGAGGCGTCTTCGGCTTTCTAAACAGAGGAGCATGCTCCAAAAGAAATACCTTTAACATGCCCTCTGGGCAGGTGACAAATTATTCAGAGAATTGACAGTAGCGTCAGAAAATGATGATAACCCCAGCCCTCACTACCATTCTTTTACAATACAACCCTGTCACCATTATAACCTGCCTCTGGTCTTCGTATTGCTTCGTTTCCACTGCCTGTCCCTGGTACAGCTGAGCTGGACAGTGTGGGCGAGGTGAACAGTGTGGGCGAGCTGGACAGTGTGGGCAAGGTGGACAGTCTTGGTGAGCTGGACAGTCTTGGTGAGCTGGACAGTCAGGGTGAGCTGGACAGTCTGGGCGAGCTGGACAGTCTGGGCGAGGTGTAGTTAAAGATGGCTGTCTGTGTTCCAGTGTCATTGTCAGGTATAGCTGAACCGGCTGTTTGTGTTCCAGTGTCAGTGTCGGGTCACACCGTGTTCTTCTCTTTAATCTTGTATTCATTTTTTGTATCTTTTTTATCTTTTTTTATCTCAACACTGAATAGCAGTATTTCTGTGATTTTGTCAAGCACTTTTCAATCTCTAACTGTGCCTGACAGCTGCTCTTGAATGTGCTTTTCCGTTCCAGTGTTGAGGAGAGCTGTCATTTCTTCTGCGTCCCACGAAGCAACAACTGTGTCGGGTTTGTTTTGAGCACAGCCTTCGCTCACAGCCACCATTGTTCGAAACAGTCAGTCTTTTTAGCACACGTCTTTCGAGGATGTGCTTCTGCACAGCACAGCTTGACCCCTCTGTGTGTGTGTGCATCAATCACATTGTGAGGTAGTCCAGACTCTGTGTGTGTGCATCACTCACATTGTGAGGTAGTCCAGACTCTGTGTGTGTGCATCACTCACATTGTGAGGTAGTCCAGTCTGTGTGTGTGCATCACTCACATTGTGAGGTAGTCCAGACTCTGTGTGTGTGCATCACTCACATTGTGAGGTAGTCCAGACTCTGTGTGTGCATCACTCACATTGTGAGGTAGTCCAGACTCTGTGTGTGTGCATCACTCACATTGTGAGGTAGTCCAGACTCTGTGTGTGTGCATCACTCACATTGTGAGGTAGTCCAGACTCTGTGTGTGTGCATCACTCACATTGTGAGGTAGTCCAGACTCTGTGTGTGTGCATCACTCACATTGTGAGGTTGTCCAGACTAGTATTTTGGATTTCAAGATTATTTTATATTGACGTAATTTATTTAAGAGTATTCAGAATAAACAGTAATTGTTGTTTTCCCATCATTCATTTATTCTTTGAAAATAAACGTTGGTGTTTCAAAAGGTTTTCTATGAAAGGCGTTCGAGAATTGTGGCTGCTGCGTTGCCCTTTGCTGTGAATGTTCCTGCATGTTCAGCCTGGAGCGTCACTACTGCACAGTGTGCTGCTTTTTCTTTTGCACTGGAGCAGGGAAGAGCAAATTGCAACACAGAGATCCAAATCAGAAAGCTTCATTTGGAATATGGATTTACATGGATTAGTATTTCCATTCAATTCCAATTATATAATCAGCACAATCCTCACATACGCTTAAATATGATATGAGCAGATCTGAAGAGTCAAATTCATATTCCAGATTCTATTTAAAATCACTTTATTAACACAGAGGACAGACAGGGTTATAAACTCACACTCGTCCTGCACCCAGAACTGGGGTTCAGAACTACCCTAAACTGACCCTTCACCAAGAGTCTGTTAAATGAATTATTCTTACCGTGTAGCTGCATGAGCATCTCATAACAGTAAGCCTACAGATTCAGATGAGATTTATAATCACACTGCAATAAGTGTGATCACTTCAGAGTATATTTAGGGCCTGATTGCTCAGATTTCTGACACCTGGTTATTTCTGTAATACAGAAAAAAAGCATAGCTCTGAAAACTAGGACTGGGTGCACGACCAGTGTGAGTTTGTAACCCTGGATGAGCCAGGGCTGTCTTCCAGTCCAGGTTTGTAACCCTGGATTAGCCAGGGCTGTCTTCCAGTCCAGGTTTGTAACCCTGGATTAGCCAGGGCTGTCTTCCAGTCCAGGTTTGTAACCCTGGATTAGCCAGGGCTGTCTTCCAGTCCAGGTTTGTAACCCTGGATGAGCCTGGGCTGTCTTCCAGTCCAGGTTTGTAACCCTGGATTAGCCAGGGCTGTCTTCCAGTCCAGGTTTGTAACCCTGGATGAGCCTGGGCTGTCTTCCAGTCCAGGTTTGTAACCCTGGATTAGCCAGGGCTGTCTTCCAGTCCAGGTTTGTAACCCTGGATGAGCCAGGGCTGTCTTCCAGTCCAGGTTTGTAACCCTGGATTCCAGTCCAAGATTCCCCCAGATTGGATTCTCTAGTAAGACCAGGAACCTACCTAACCATGTAAAATGTATAGCCCAAGGTCTTCTGCCATTCTTACTTACCGCCTACAGTAAAGCCCTCTAAGACATTTTGAAATGTTGTCATAGAATTTCTGAGTCTGGTGTTCTGCTATCAATGTGTTCTGTGATGTACTCCTTAGCAACCGGGTTAGCAACACAAATCCATAGTCTGTATTTATGTTCTATTATATTTCTGTTAAATTGCAACAATTGATTGTATGGGAACACACATACACTGCTACCCATGAAGTAATAGAGCGACATGATATGTGTAATCGGTATATAGGTTTTCTTTTTGTATATATAGGCAGAGTTCTTTTAAACCCCCTTGAAGGCCCACACATCAGGGTCTGGTGTAATCTATAGAGAATCACAGAAGGCATCTGTGTTAGTATTTCAAACACAAGAGCCTCGATTAGATATATCATCTCAGTAATTAAGTATGAATGCAGTCATTCAGAAAATCCTACACCAGTTTGATCACACAAAGCAGAGCAGATTAAATTATTGACCCAGAAACGGCTGATTTACTCTCTGTCCCATAATCCCCAAACTAGCAGCTGGCTGGAAGCCCAGTGAAGAGTCCCTGGTAAAAGAGGCTGGTCACAAGGACAGACTGGTTCCCAGTAAAGAGAATGATGCAAATCCCACGGAATGGATGATTTAAAATCCCTTGCAGGTTGATTGCAATTGGTTAGGAAGGATCCCAGTAAGGGACTGGCATGTGGCATGGTTTGTGTGCCAATGTAAGGGGGTGATTTGTGCAAGTGCATTTGAACTGTTGTTTGTGGCAAAGTGAGATCAGCTATTAGGACTGTACTCTGTTTAATGATGACCTTTTATTAGGTTTGTGATATAACGCAGTAGATAGAGCCTGGGTGTTGTGTGGTGAACTCCCTCTCGCTCGCTCTCTCGCTGTCTCTCCATGTTGCTGTTGTTTTTATGTACAGAATGCATACGATGCATTGTAATATATATTTTATTGATTGGACTGCAGCGCAGTGTGTTTGGCAGCGTGACTGGTTACTGAGATGGGGCCAGCTCTGGCTGAAGGACTTGTTTGAGACACAGTGGGAACCTCAAAACCGCTGAGTAAAAATCACGAAACAGCGTAAGCGTTGGAGAATTTAGGCTTTTGCTCCAAGGCAATTTAGGCTGTTGCTCCTGTTATTGTTTTTGGTAATCCTTTATAATAAGTTTCAATAATTCAAGAGTGATTTAGATTTTAGATTGAAAATTGGTGATTTTCTAGAATTCTTTAAATCAACTGATCCATCATGAATCATTAGCAGGCATGTAATTTAAAGTGGGGACCCCCCCCCCCCCCCCCCCTTTACTAGAATTAAACAACTGCAGTTACATAAAAAGGGGGCAAATATTTGCTCCGGACCACAACCTTAAAAATTCAGTTCCCCGCTTCTTACATTAACAGATTAGGATGCTCACAGTCAGGGGTCAGGACACCAAGCTGCTGTGTAGAGGGCTCAATAGAGTGAGATACTACTGCAGTGTGTGGATTCAATCTGGATATCACTGTCCCTTGCTCTCTATCACTGTAACCCCCTCCAGACCACGAGAGCCCGTCTGCCTGTCTTTACATAAATACATACACCACACTTTACAGGCTTTTTCGTAACACTGAGTGTTTTGCATTCCCAGCCTTGGTGCGAGATGTATGTTACGAACAGTGATGCAGCTCATGCAGTAGCAATGGAAGGGACCATCGTCAGTGAGTGAGGGAGCAGCTCATCATGCCCTGCTCAATAAAATCGAATCTACCCACTGCCTCATATGGAATTGTGTTTGTGATGCGAGATGCTGCCCACTGAACTGGGCTTCAACCCAGGCCTCTATATATATTGATATGTTAGGTTGCTGGGGGACAGATTTGTGTTCCCCGGGTCACTCTGTAGCCCAGTGAGCTGCACACTGAGCCTCCCATGCCCCCTGAGGCTCACTGCGTCAAACAAACGGATAATTAGTAATACATGCTGTCTCCTATTGATGAAGCAGTCACCGTGTGATAAATGGGCACTATTTAAAGATGTGCTGTGGAAACCGCTATCTTCTCAGGCTGCTCGCTCTGAGCATGGAGGGGAGGGGGAGGGGGCTGCATTCCTCTGCAGGACTCTTTCCCTCCCTTCCTTGCACCGTGTGTCTCTGAACCTGACTCCCACTACCAGTGATTTAACTAGTGGTTAGAGCTGAGGGGCTGGGAGGCAGTGTGGTCTAGTGGTTAGAGCTGAGGGACTGGGAGGCAGTGTGGTCTAGTGGTTAGAGCTGAGGGGCTGGGAGGCAGTGTGGTCTAGTGGTTAGAGCTAAGAGACTGGGAGGCAGTGTGCTCTAGTGGTTAGAGCTGAGGGACTGGGAGGCAGTTTGGTCTAGTGGTTAGAGCTGAGACTGGGAGGCAGTGTGGTCTAGTGGTTAGAGCTGAGGCTGGGAGGCAGTGTGGAAGCTGTCCTATAGGGGAGAGCAGTGAGGCAGAGAAGCAGTCTCAGCTCTAGTGGTTAGGCAGTATCACCAACAACAGATAGAAAAGTAGGGCAATGTGGCTTGTGGTTAGACCTAAGGGGCGCTCTTCAGTTCAAAAAAGTTAAAGGGGTTGGTATGGTCTGAATTATTTTTACAACACCCAAATCTAGGGCATTTTGTTCAGTTGGCGATGGGGAGTTGGTATTGAAGGAAGCGAGCCAGAGGATCTATCGCTATGGGAACACATTGATTGTTTAACAATTAAAGACCGGGGTTTACGAAGGCGATACTGGTTAAGTGTTTCTGCAGCCAGAGCCTTTGATGGCAAAGGGTTTGCAGGAAACCCTGCCAGGGCAGAGCTGTTTGAGATGAAGAAGCACTTCATCAGTTAAACAGCACAGCATTCGAAAACATGCTGACAGGCTGGACCTAGCTTCCATTAAAAATAGAAAGAACCACGGACCAGCCCTTTCTCACACACTCACTATAGAGACATAGCTTTGATGTAATTGTTATTGCATTTTAGCCTGGGCTTCTACTAGAAGCAGTTGCAGCTGTATTTCTTTTTAGTGGATATTGAATGCGCTCATGATCCACTAGGGGTTAGTTATTAGTAATAAAATAATTATTTGAGTTCTTTACTAAATAGTAATTACTCTTAAAAACATTATAAATCACTTTGCAGCTATTTTTCACTTAATTTATTATGCAAAAATTGGCAGTATGGCCCGGATATAACTAGGAAACTCTAAAGGGGATGGTATTTCTTTTGGGGGGGGGGGGGGGGGGTTCACACAAATCAGAGAAGTTGAGAAACTCCAGTACTCAAAGTTTGTAGTGCTTGACTACTTGAATATGTTTTTGTTTGAAATACAAACCCTTAAACTCCAAAGAGCAGATTCCGAAGGAATCTGACTGTTGGAGGCAGGGGTTTGACAGGAGCGACTGCACATTGAAATCTCATTGGGGAAACTTGCCCCACTGGAGCTGGAACCGATGGCACTAGAGCTTGGGGTTGACCCGAGCCCAGCTTCGGGAGAAATGAGCAGCGACAGCTGGCTGGGAGTACGCAGAGTAATGATCAGGTTTGAATTAAGAGAAAATGAAGGGATTTGGGATAAACTCATCCAGACTGTGTTAATTCCCCCGTCGCGCTGACCTGCGTGGCCGGCTGCCGATGCTGTGGTGGTTCCAGTGTATTCAGTCTCCACACACTGATCCTCTGCTGGGTGAGCTGAGGTTAACCATGCATAGCTGGCACGGGGGACAGGGGACCTCCCATTGCACCTGCAGCTTGGTTTCTGTAACAGTATCCGGTAAATATCCGGGCAGGACCCAGAACTGATATAAAAGTGAACAGGCAGCAACTTAGATCAGAGGGTTTATAAACACTAACATGCTTTTGGTTAAAAACAAATTCCAGTAATAATGTATCGTAAGCTAACAAGATTTAAGAAAATGAGTTTGAAAGCATCGGTTAGCACACCAGTTTAATTACACATGTTTGTGAACCAATTAACTGCTCTTTTACCGCAGTAAAGATTGTATCTAAAAGACCTCTGAACGCTTGGTTTTAAACCTCACGACCAGAGGCAACAACGGCAGCTAAAATTAATAATGATCTTGTTTTACTTGTAGGTCTCCAAGGAAGGGGCTGAAACATTTATAAAGAAAATGTAATTACAATCGGAAGAGGCTACTGTCTCTGATGTAAGGAAAGCATTGGCTTTAAAACAGAGCAGGCACTGTAAAGCAGAGCAGGGCCACAGACACAGAGTAGGGATGTGTCTGTTTAAAGCAATGCTCCAGGTTCTGTTTCATTTGTTTCTCTTGGAAGTTGTATAGGATGATAACACTCGGGAGGTCCCGTAATGCTTCAGAAAGGAACTCTTTATTAAAAGCCTCATTGCCTCAAAGACCACGGTTTTCCCTGAGTAGATGGGAGGCAGTGTGGCCTAGTGGTTAAAGCTGAAGGACTGGGACGTAGCTTGTGATCCAATGGAGTTATTAACCTGAAATAGTGTTGGATTTAACCCAAAAGTACAGCATAGCTTTGTGAAAAGGCATTTCCCTGTCCAGACATTTGTATAATTATGTATGCACAGTAAAGGGCATTGAAAGCCATTGTTAAAGCACAGTAAATACATTGAGTAAACGTGTGACAAGCATGGTCAGCTGAACTATTACTGTTCCTGGCAAACTTTTACAAGGGATATAACAGAAAGTGGCTGTTGCAAGGTCATTGCCTGTTGTTAAGCTTTGAGGGTCTAGTGGTTAGAGCTGAGGGAGTCCGTGTTGATTGGGGGTTAGAGCTGAGGGACTGGGAGACTGACGCTGACCTAGTGATGATAGTCAAGGACTGGGAGGTTGTATCCTGATTTGTTTACACTGCTGAGAAGTAATCAGGATTTGGAAGGAAAGCCGACCCTAATTCCTCTCCCTTAGAGAGAGAGGAGGCTCACTGGAGAGAGTTTATCAGCCCGAAACACAAGCAGGACAGGTTCTGAAAACAATTCAAAGTCCCCCAGCCCTCGTTGTGTAAAGCAGTCTGCCGCGGCTCTGCTCTGTGTAGCCTGGGCTGTCTTCTTTGTGCTTTGCTCTTCATAGTATCTTAGTAATAACCTAACACAGTATCAGCAGTGGAGACTAAAGCCAAGGTGGGTTTCAAATCCATTTCAGCAATCGTGAAGCTCATCCCCATAAACTGGATGTTAACCATTTCCACACTGAATACCTTGTAGTTAAAAAGAATTACTGTGGCTTGAGGCTCAAAGGGTATTTTAATTGTTTAAATTGAAGTCAAACATCAAGTTAAAATAATGTGATTTGTTAAATATATGATATATTGACCCTTTTTCAAAAATGACACCAGCAATCAATCAGTCCCTTGTCCTTTGTACTTTCAGAGATTTTGAGTAGGGTTTATGAGCCACGGCCACACGTTTTCTGACATTCATATTAGCACAGAGCCTGCTTTGTACCTGTTTTACCTGATCAGCCAGTGGGCTTTATACTGTTCCTTGTTAGCAGATGTATAATGGTGTTTTGCACAGAGGAGCAGTCCTTTGCTGTCTGCTTCATTTAACTGCATTTTACTCAGCCGAGATTTATACCAGTGCAGAAAACTGCTGTAAGTCAGTTTAAACCTCTGCTGGTTAAAATGTAGTGAAATGAAGTGTGTTTTATTACACTGTAGTGCAACTGAAAATGAACTTAAAGTGAAATACAGCGCTCTCCAAGTAGCAGTATTATTGGCACCTAAGAACAAAAGAAGATTTGCGAATGAGAGGCCAGTTCCAAATAGCTGGCTGATCTCAAAACTTTGTCAAGACAGGTCTTAAAGAATTCCCATGATTTTGTCATCAACAACATGGCTAGGTAACCCATTCTATACCCTTCCCACTCTCTGTGTTAGAAGTGTCTCCCACTGTCCCAACTCTGTCTCCACTTCATGGAGTGTCCTCCAGTCCTGGTTTCAGTAGGGTCAACTTTGTCAGCTCCTTTTTAAGGTTTCAACTTTAGATTTTAATGACATTAGGAAACATTTTCAAATAATTTGCTTCTGTAAAACACGGGTCCAGTTAAAAGTCTGTACGATCGAGGCTGGTTTAACATCGTGACACATCTCATTGTTCACAGAGCCTGTTTCAGTGTCAGAGAGCTTGTCTGTATTACAAGTATAGGCTTACAGAATTATCTTTTGTTATATCTACCACTCATATATTTGAATAGTTATTGAAAAGAAAATGGAATGTGCTTCAGAATCAAAGCACGTTAACTACTTTGTAGCTACACTTACACTTTCGTTCCATGTGCTTAAAACTAAATTATATAACTAATAACGCAAAGTGGTGCTGTATTACAATGTAACTACATTTAGAGAATGTACTGGGATTTGGAAGGTTTTTTTGGGGGTTTCGGAACACTGCAATCGACTCAATGAGATCCTGTGTGTAGCGTGAACATTATTGGCTGTAGGTTGTCTGGGAAACATACCAGTAGTTGTCGCCACTATGCTGTGCGAAACTTCTTATAGGCTGAACAATCAAAATGTATGAAGTGCAGTGTGAAGCTTAGTTTGGCTTCCCTTAAGAAAGGAAACAACTCAATTGGCTGTTGATCTGGTAATGATGATTTTATAATCAGTTTCTGTGTGTGTCTTCCAATAATACCCTTCCCTCTGAAGGTCGATTGCTGAAAACACATTCTATTCTGTGTTGTATTTTCTGCCTCTACTTAATTAGGGCCACACAGTGCCTTTAGGATGTTGTGCAATGTGTGATTAGCTGTTGCTTGCAGGATGTAGAAACTACAGCTTGCCATGCATTTAGAGCCCTGCTGGTTTAAAATGAGAAATCAGTCACCTTAGAGGCAAGCAGAGGAATTGATGTCACTCTTCAAACCCAACCCTCTCGACTTCATCACGAAGACTAGACCTCAATTAAAATAACACATTTCCACTGAACAAGTCTGGAACAGAAAAACTCCCAGGCAACTCTACTCTTTGTGCTGAATAGCCAGCACTTACCCATGATGCCTCACTGTCACGTAGGGCAGTGACATCACTACGGATAGCAAGGGGGTCTTGTGTGGAAAAAGCCACTGGAAGCTGCACAGCATGCCACCTTCCCACCATCCTCACCTCTACACAGTATATTATCTGTCTGTACGGGGTTTCACTGTTTCAAGGCCAAGTTGTTCCAGCAACTCCTCTACATTATGTTCCTGCAATGGTGATTCAGTTGATGTATGTGGGTGTGGATCTTGTACAGATTTCTGTATCAATTATTGGTTTAGGAATGCACTGTGCTGTCTTTGTAAGTGTTTGTTTGATGCCCCTTTATAATCTTCAGGTTTGAACAATACCAGTGGCAGCCAGATAATCTGGTGGTACATAAACTAGTAATGTCACATCCTAAAATATATCATTACAGTGCAGTCTCTCAAAGATATACTAATCCCTTCAATGTCTCTCTTCCAGGCTAACCCTCCTCCCATCATTGTAAATGCAGACTCCCTGGACCCAGGTCCTTATGTAAGTATCTCTTCAGCGTGGATCTTGCATTTTGTGAATGCTTCATTATTACACGGTTATTATTCAGCTTCTCTTAAAAAAGAACATTCAAGCTTTTAAACACCAGGATACAGACTGTGGTTTGCTCACGAAAAAAGGAAAGATCATTCTAGCGCTAGGACCCTACAACATAATGAGCATCAAACAGTCCATTCTCAGCTCTGAGCACTGTCATCCTGCACCTTAATAAAGAGCACAGAATCACTCCATTCTCAGCTCTGCAGCACTGTCACCCTGCACCTTAATAAAGAGCACAGAATCACTCCATTCTCAGCTCTGCAGTACTGTCATCCTGCACCTTAATAAAGAGCACAGAATCACTCCATTCTCAGCTCTGCAGCACTGTCACCCTGCATCTTAATAAAGAGCACAGAATCACTCCATTCTCAGCTCTGCAGCACTGTCACCCTGCATCTTAATAAAGAGCACAGAATCACTCCATTCTCAGCTCTGCAGCACTGTCACCCTGCATCTTAATAAAGAGCACAGAATCACTCCATTCTCAGCTCTGCAGCACTGTCACCCTGCACCTTAATAAAGAGCACAGAATCACTCCATTCTCAGCTCTGAGCACTGTCATCCTGCACCTTAATAAAGAGCACAGAATCACTCCATTCTCAGCTCTGCAGCACTGTCACCCTGCATCTTAATAAAGAGCACAGAATCACTCCATTCTCAGCTCTGAGCACTGTCATCCTGCACCTTAATAAAGAGCACAGAATCACTCCATTCTCAGCTCTGCAGCACTGTCACCCTGCATCTTAATAAAGAGCACAGAATCACTCCATTCTCAGCTCTGCAGCACTGTCACCCTGCATCTTAATAAAGAGCACAGAATCACTCCATTCTCAGCTCTGCAGCGCACATGAATAAAAACCAGAACTGTCATAGCATGAAAATGATAAATGTATTAAAGCTGTTTCTTTCCTTATCTTCCAGGTAAATGGTAGCGATGGAATGTACAAATATGAAGAGATTATTTTGGAAAGGGTAGGTGTGATTAAGTGATGTCCTTTTCTTAGTATTTATTTATTGTTTTTTCTTTTGAGGGTAACAGCCAATGGGAGACACTAGGTGGCGCTATGCATTTCTGTCTCTCTTGCTCTGTCTCAGGGCCTGGGTTGTTGTAATATGTATCAGTGCAGCGGAGGCTGTTTGTTGAGGAAGCCTTCAAAGCATGGCCTCAGTAAAACTCTCACGTTAAGGCAAGGATTTCCACAATAGGACTCCTGCTCACAGAACAGCTCTTGTCAACGCCCCCCTCCCTCCCCCTTTGTTCAGTGGGGATACCTGCTGGTGAACGTGGTACTGAGCAGCTGCTTGCTTAGTGCACAGCCTGCTAAAAAGAGGCAGAAGCTGTAATCTTCCCAACTGTAGACTCCCCCGTAGTCCTGGCTGTCTGACTGACAAGGTGTACTGTTTGAGTCTTCTTGTTCTGTCTCCCTTTTGATCTAGTTAGACATCTCTTTACTGGTGCAGGTTCTGAGAAAGTAACAGATAGTTTATCCTGTTGTATCTATATAAACTACACAGAAAAACCGCTGCAGCAATGTCAATGAAAACTTCCACTTTTCTGGTCTGTTTGAGTACTGTGTTTATGCAGCATGCCAGACTCTTTGTAGTTGCCAGAGTTCTGATGAAACGCTTTTGTTTTTATTGCTCAGCATCATTCATTGTTTTGTCCGACTTTCATTAATTATGGAAAACTAAAATGAGGGCTTTTCCAGCTGTGTGCAGTATTGTCTTGTTGAGTAGTTTATAGAGCACTATCTTGTCAGCTTCAGTATTCTTTTGGCCCATTAACCTGGTTCGGTTTTTAGGATTTGTCAGATATGTAACACATTTCTGGTATTCATCTGATATGAAAAGGAATGCATTGTTTTAAAAACTGCACTTCTCAAAATGACACTGTTTTACAACACTTCTGTAAAAGGTGACATCATGACAAGTGTGATTATGACATCACACGTCAGAACCTGTGTAAACATCATGACATCAGAATATGGCTTTGGCTGGACCTTGTCATTCTTCTGTGGAGTTCACTGTAGAGACAGTTAGAAGCATCCGGTCCAACTCGCTGGACAGCATAATTTATAATTGCTATGTTGGATTTGGAATTATTCCAGGTTTCAGTCCCTAAATGTCTAGGGTGCTATCCTGTGTCATGAATATTGATAGTACAGTTTATCTACCTTTCCAGCAGTTTCAGACAGGACAGATCTGTGAAAGGCAGCTTGTATCTTCAGAGAGTACAACTATTTAAATATTTGAAGAACCATGTATACAAACACTGTCACTGCTACTCCTGTCAGCAACTCCACAATGTAGTGCACAAGTATGGAAACACAAACAGTGAGATGCAGTCCCTCTGGAATTCACCAGATCCTCACCCATAAGTATTACTCATCTGGATTCAAAGTATGCAGTAAGAATCATTATTATTATTAGTTTATTTAGCAGACGCCTTTATCCAAGGCGACTGACAGAGACTAGGGTGTGTGAACTATGCATCAGCTGCAGAGTCACTCACAACAACATCTCACCTGAAAGACGGAGCAGAAGGAGGTTTAGTGACTTGCTCAGGGTCACACAGTGAGTGAGTCAGGATTTGAACCGGGGGCCTCCTGGTTACACGCCCTTTTCTTTAACCACCGGACCACACAGCCTCCTATATGCTGATTGAGAATGGTATAGAGAACAGTAGTATTGATCAGTCAGTATTTGAATTCAGTTATTTAAAAAAAAAAAATGAACTGTATTTGTATTGTATACTTTTTTCATCAGGGTAACTCCGGTCTGGGATTCAGTATTGCTGGGGGAATCGACAATCCACACATTCCAGATGACCCAGGGATTTTCATCACTAAAATAATCCCGGGAGGGGCTGCAGCAATGGACGGCAGGCTGGGGTAGGTGCAACCCCCCCCCTTTCCTCTCACCCCAAAAACAGGAATAGTTTTGGGGTGGAAAGCTGTGACTGTGCAGCTGTGTACATCTGTATGTGTTTGTGTGCTTCACATTGAAGCTTTACAATCACACATTTATTTTCCAGAGCTCCTTAGAGGATTGATGCCCCGTGCCAGCTCTGGGTTTAGCTAATTTCATCCTTCTACTTTGTATGACTTTGTTTGGTGTTAAAACAAGAGAGGGTTTTCAATACGTTGAAACAGTGATCTCATTCCTTTTTTCAGGGTTAATGAGGGGTTACATTCTCTCTCTCTCTCTCTCTCTCTCTCTCTCTCTCTCTCTCTCTCTCTCTCTCTCTCTCTCCCTCTCCCTCCCTCGCAGGGTGAATGACTGTGTGTTGCGAGTCAATGAAGTCGATGTGTCGGAGGTGGTGCACAGCCGGGCAGTGGAGGCGCTGAAGGAGGCGGGGCCAGTAGTGAGGCTGCTGGTGAGACGAAGACAAGCTCCACCCGAAACCATCATGGAGATCAACCTCCTCAAGGGACCGAAAGGTGAAGAAACACACACACACACACACACACACACTCACTCACAACATGTATGCTATACATGTTTAATATTTAATCTTTTATCTGATATGTGTTCCTAATAATATTCTTTTACAGTTTCTGCACTTATGTTTGGCATGTTTCTTATAGTCAGCAGTATCTTTTACCCTAAGGGTAATTTAGTAAATATCTAAAGTATTCCTTTAAGTTGAACAGGGATTACATTTTTGAAATTAAGTCAAAATAATAATTAAACCTGTCAATGGTATGCATCCACCTGCTAATGTTTGGAAATGCAAGCCTGTGGTGACACTTCCTCACTGGTTTACACAATGAAACACTCGCATGTGTGCTGTCTGCATGGCTCACCTGCCTGTGTTGTGGATTCCAGGACTGGGTTTCAGCATCGCGGGGGGGATCGGGAATCAACACATCCCCGGAGACAACAGTATCTACATCACCAAGATCATCGAAGCAGGAGCTGCGCAGAAGGATGGCAGGCTGCACACTGGGGACCGCCTGCTCGCTGTGAGCTCTCTTTCTTACCTGTTTATCTGCAGTGTGAGATGGGCCCCCCTCTGTGCCAGTGTGAGATACAGCGCCTCTCTGTCTCCCCGCAGGTGAATAACATCAATCTGCAGGACGTGCGTCACGAAGAGGCTGTGGCAGCCCTGAAGAACACCTCTGACATGGTCTACCTGAAGGTGGCCAAGCCGGGCCCTGTACACATGAACGACATGTACGCCCCCCCAGACTACACCAGCAGTACGTAGCCCTTCTTCTAGCTCCTGTCTGTGACAGCCAGCGTTCGTGCAGTTTGACTGAATTGTACAGTAGTCGCTGTAAGCCTTTGCTGTTTTTTTTCCAGATGGGTAACAACTGTATCTACAGTAGCAAATCAATGCAAGCCAATTTATGATTTGTTCTGGTTATCGGCAGGTCTGCTGTTGCGTACTGCGTGTTTCAATATCTCTGTTCCCTTTTCTCTCTCTGCAGCATTCCCCGCTATGGTTGATAACCACGTCAGCCACAACTCCAACATGAGCTACCTGGGCGGAGTCGAGAGCAAGCCCACCTACCAGCCTTCTCAGGTCACGCCCTCCAGGTACTCCCCTGTCCCTCGTCACATGATCGGGGAGGACGACTTCACCAGGTCAGTGGCTGCTGCGCTCCTTTCCTTTTTTGGAAGGGAAGAGACCGATATTGTGGCATTTGTAAAGCAGACCCGCTGTTTCTATTCTTTCTTAAATATGGGTTGCAGTATATTACGATTGAAATTGATAGAATGGGCAGACAGAAGGCTTGAATACACTGGTAGAGCTGTGATTGTGCTAGCTGGTACACTGGTAGAGCTGAGACTGTACTGACTGGTGTAGGTTGTGAACAGAAGGTGTGTTGGCAGGTTCAGTGAAGGGTGGTGTCACAAGTCACGGAGCTGTGGGCGTCTTCACATCCACCCATTCACAGTGTGATTTCTGTACTCTCCCACCCACCCCCAGAGCTGAACCCATTTACAGTGTCGTCCACAAACAAGCGGAGTCCAGCCCTCCCTCCCCCCAGCTCTACAGCAGGGTGTCCCAGGAAGTGGGTCCTAGCCCTGCCCCCACTGTCCTGCGCCCTGGCCTGGCCCCCTCTTCCAGCAGGTACTAACCTTGCTACGCTAGTCCTCCTGCTGCTGCACAGGCTGCTGTGTGAGGGGGAGGCACTCACTGCTATGGACTGGCTGCTCTGCTCTGCAATGGGGGGTGTATTTTGCGTGTGTTTGTGGGGGGGCTTTCAGCTCTATTGGTTGGGGGGGGGCTGCTTCTGCTATTAAAGCCTGCAGTGCCTTCAAATCACAGATACCTGCCTGGGACCTACCTACAGAGAGGCAATGCCCTGTTGCTGAATATCTGTGGATTTGTAGCAGTCCATCTCAAACTGTCCATCTACATAATCAGCTATCTATCTGTGCTTCCAGTATATGGCACAGTATCTGCGCATGTAGACCGCAGTGTTTTCTCACATGGCTCCACACCCTCGACAGAGGAGAAGAATGGTTGTCCCACCGCTTCTCTTATATAAATATAAGCACCCTGCTCTGCTGCCACTACCATAAATGTATTGAAAAGCCATTCAAAACAATGACTAGCATTTACATTCCAGCTGCTGGCATACCTCAGTTACAGGCGCGAGGTAAACGGTCGCATTCACCCACATTCTGTACACGCACAGACCAAACCCGTCTGGCATTGCTATCGATATGAAATCCTCAAGCTCTCGCGTCTCTGGATTGCACAAACCTTGCATTTGAAGCTCTTCACTCCAAAACCAACACCACCACTCTGTATCACATATTTAAATGTATATTTAGATCTGCCACTGTGAAGCGCTTTGAGGTGGCATAGACATGTTACAAGGGTGCTGATGATAACGAGCGCCCTGCGCTTCACATCATTAATATCCAGCAACAAAGCTGGCACCGTCCTCCCTTGGATAATTAATGAAACAGAAAACAAACCCATACCAGCCGGAGTGACCCTCTGGCCCTGGCAGCACGTCACTGTACCGGAGGAAAACTTCATTCTGCGTAAAATAAACACAGAGAAATCAGCTGCCTGTTAATCACAAGGGAGAGACACACAGGGGTTCAGCTAGTGTTTCACAGCCAGGCTCACCACTGTTTACATTCCCCTGGTTTTTGAGCGCAGGGGGCTGGGGGAGAGAAAAGGCCCCAGAGCCTCACCATAGAAAAGTGGTACAATATACACCCACGAAGAGTAACTTACACCTTTCACTATGTGTTATATTTCCAAACTCCACATGCTAAAAAGTTTAAAGCTAAACTAAATAGATCTGCATTCAAAGTTTTAGGATTTAGGTTGGAAACTATGCAGAACAGGCTCTGGATTTAATATCACATGTTACCATGTCAACAGATATTTATTCAGTTAACCATAGTGTTGTTTAGAAGTGTAGCAGTGTGGAAGGCATAGTTCAGTTCTGGGCTTGGTGTGGAATATTGTGGGTCTGAGTAACTATGGTTAAGTGCAGTATGCCAACCTCATCACTGTTAGGGCTGACAAGTATATTTTCTAGCCTGTTTCTGGGTAGGAGAGGGTTAAGCACGTCTTGTAAACAGTGTGGAGTGTGTGTGTGACAGCTATAGCTGGGCTGCATCCCATCAGTGGCTCAGTGATCCAGTGTGTCTGAAACAGAGCAGCTCCGGGAGCCACCCAGAGAAAAACAGCAGAACAGAGACTAACAAGCTGTGAGAGAGCTAGGAGTGCGAGACTGAGACCTGCAGGGACTCTGCCTGGGACCTAGCAAACACAGGGCAGGACAGGACGTGGAAGAGGTCAAACCAGGACACCCAGGGGACAGGGACCACGCAGCAGAACACAACCACCACCCCTTGACCGCTGGGGTGAGGAGGGAGAGAGACAGACAGACAGACAGACAGGCGGTGTCCAGCAATGTTCACAGTTAACGTTTCCTCCTCAATGGCGTTTGTGAGGAATCCCTCAACGCATCAAGCCAAGAATCAGTCGCCCTTCAGGCTAAAGAACTGCGAGCCCAGGTAACCAAGGTAACCCATCTGTCTGAGAGGGGCTTGCACGCCTCACTCATTTCACTGATGTCTTGCACACCAGAGCTGGCTGTTGTTTTTCCTAGAACGGCTTATTATTGTCCTCCCTAACAACGTTGATTTCTCCACATGCTGAAAGAAGCACAGTGCAATCCTGTTCTCTCTTTAGTTCTCTGATCAAAACAGAACTGTTAGGTGACATATGTAATTCTTCAACACAGTTAGGGGGAATCATAATATGTATACATTTATAAGAGACATAGTATTGCATGGTCGTGATGCACATCATGTATACACAGTATATGTGCTGTGGAGTATGCACAGAGTTCCTCTGCACTTCATAAGAGAAACACCAGTCTCTTAGAGGTGCAGATGCAGAAATTTCCTCCCGAAAAATATTCGCAAAATAGTCGTGAACACTTATGGTGAAATCCAGGACTTACTCCTTGTTAGATTTCCAAAGCATTAACTTTACATTGCTTCAGAGGCTGAAGACGAGCAGACACTGTTTATGCAGCGTTGATTGATAAATGGGGATCAGTTGCTTCATGTTCCCTGCTTGGCAGTGTTTCCTCTTGTTTTCATGACCTTTCATCTTCAGCAGCTGACGTTCTCTGGACACAAGCACCGGAAAGTCTGAAATGTTTATTGGCTGATGATGTAATCTTAGTTTAAGTCTGAGGCAATGGGGCGGTGCGGCTGATGTCCTGTGTTTGTCCACTGGGGGGCACCAAGTCTCCTGACAGACAGCTAAACTTCCAGTGTCCATGTTCTTGATTGGCTGAGTCAATAATGTTGGGTCCTGTGCTGCTGGAGGGCCAGTTTAGATCTCTTTTCAGTGCTTGAGGATTCCTCTAGAGAGCATTTTAAAAACCTGCTTTTTTATTTTGGTATTTTCTTTGTGCTTCTGTATATTTTTGTACTTGTTGATCTTTTTTTTCCAACCCGTGGCTTCCCATTCCATCACTTTCTTTCCCTGTGTGGAAAAACAACATATGTTGCATATAAAACAATGCACACATGCAACATATTTAGCTTCATATGAACGTATGTGAAAGGGGCCCCTTACATACATGTATTTAAAGGGCTGTTTTATATTAAGTATGTACAGAATATAAGCATATGCAACATACTGTATATAAAATGTAAATGTCATACCTGATGCACACAAACCCATTTTGATTTGGGTCCTTTTTGTACCTTTGATGTTCTCATTCTTTCTTCCAGGGAGCCGCGGAAGATCCTGCTTCACAAGGGCTCGACGGGACTGGGGTTCAACATTGTGGGGGGTGAGGATGGGGAGGGGATCTTCGTCTCCTTCATCCTGGCGGGGGGGCCGGCAGACCTCAGTGGGGAGCTGCGGAGGGGAGACCGCATCCTATCGGTAAGCCTCCTTCTCCGTCCGTCCGTCCATCCAGACCTCTCTCCAGCTGTCATCTGTGCTCCTGCCTGTCTGTCTGTTGTAACAGAATCATGCCTCTCTGTCTGTCTGATTCACTGTGTCTCTCTTCTGTGTGTAGCTGTCTGCATGTAGTTTGAAATATACAGCATCTGCCTGTCTTTCTGTCACTGGTTTTCTTATCTCTGTAACCACCAGTGTCTGTACATCCAATTCTTGCATCTGTGTGTCGTCCTTTCTGTCTCTTACGTACTATTTCACTGTCTGTCGCTGTCTGTGCCATGCAGTTACCGAAAAAGTAGAATCCACACCTGTGAGCATGTGTGCCTGTCCTCTGCAGGTAAACGGGGTCAATCTGCGGAACGCCACACACGAGCAGGCGGCCGCCGCATTGAAGAGGGCGGGGCAGACAGTCACCATCATCGCCCAATACCGGCCAGAAGGTAGGAACCCAGGTGTGGACTCGCCTTTACTATCGATTCTTTCATAGGATCGTCCCATGGCTGTTATTTCACAGGAGTCAGGAACCGCCTGATCCCTCTGCTGTGATATCAGGGGCCGTGTGTGTTTACTTATTTGTTCAATGTTAATCTGTGTAACATTGAAAGCCTGCTTCCTCTCTCTCTCTATATGTCCTTCTCCCTCTCCCTGAGCGTTTCTGATCCCATTGGTTCTCCTTGATTCTCCCCCTTCCCATTGCCTCCTTCAGTCCCAGTATGTTTACTTTTTAAACAGATTTGGGGATGTCTGTTTCAAACGTACACCTTTTAGCTTTTTCTTTAAGATGGGCTCTGCCTTAATTCCCTTATTTGGTCCCGGTTTCTTAACATGTAGGTTTAACGTCTCACGTTGTTTTGTGAACCGCTGGTCCAAACCAGGCTGTTGTGTATATCCATGACATCTGCAGAGCACTCATGAATCTCCTGTGCAGCCCAAACAATACAGTATTGAGAATTTACATTATAACAGCACTCCACCTGTGCGGGGGGGGGGGGGGCACAGTCCTGGCGCATTGAGAATTTACATTATAACAGCACTCCACCAGGGCGGGGAGTATTGAGTATTTATGTGTGCACGTGTGTGTTTATTACACGTGTGTAGACCCAGGTCCAGTGAAATATTACTGATAAATATTACTGGTAAACCATTAATAGAATTTATGTCACGTTTCAGCCCCCACGTGCAATATTATTGCTTCACTGGTTCATCTTTTTGTGGCATGGGTGTGCTGGCCCTTTAATACAGGTAGCGCTCTCGAAGGGAGGGGTCGGGTTTGCAAACGATGTTCCGTGGCACCTGATTGGCTGCCTTGAGCCGGATTCAGTTTCGGGGGTGGCCCTTACGGAGTTCGACATCAGACCGGTTTGAACGGTTCGGGTTCTCGCGCCGGGTCGGAGGAAGGGCTCGAGACTGTAACATCGGGGCTCCCGACAGCTGGAAACAAGGAGAGGAAAGAGAATGGGCGAGTGAGCGGAGAGCAAAAAAAAAGAAAGGAAAGTAATAAGAAGAGAAAAACGCGTTCAGTTTGAACTTCAGAGAGGATTGTGTGTGTGTCGTATCGCGGTTGGGGGATGGGTACGCGACTACCTGCGGAATACTTCTGAGGAGAGCGCCAGGAATCTCCGCGATATTAAATTTCTCAAGACCCCGACACGACTCCGGGAGCGATTTCTGTAGTTCCGTCCGAGGGCGCCTTTCCATTCACTCGAGCCCCGGGAGGGAGGAGCGCTAAAGGAAGAAAGACTTTAGGGAAGCGTGTCTTCCCCGGAGCGGCTAGGATTGCGTGGGATTATTCGAGTGTTTCCCAACAGATGGTTTGGGGAGCCCCGACTGCTCTGCCTGACCCCGACCGTCCGAAAGAGGTGAGACAAGCACACCCAGGCCATACACACAGCATTTCAGTGTTTATGGGGAAAAACAAAACAAAAAAAACATTATACCTGTAAAAAAGAGTGAGGTCATTTATCTATTGTGTGTGTGTGTGTTTCTATTTTAGGCCGCCAAAAGGTCGCGTTTACACTGAAACATATATAATAATAACAATAAATAAATAAATAAACCACATTGAACTGGTAAACGTGTCTGATTTCTAATACTTATTTGGCGACTTAATTGTGTAAACTAGCTCAATTTGAACATAAAAAAAGCATTTTTTACAGAAACGATCTTACCTTTATGTAAGTGGAGTGTTTGGCACGCATGCACATCAGGTTCATAATTTTTTTGTTTTGTTTTGTTCCTGTCTGTCCAGCATGTTGTTATTGTTAATCGATGCTCCCAAGTGTTGAGAAAGTTAAATGGGTTCTCTCACCACTCATTACTAAATGTACATAGTATTTAATTTGATCCCTAAGGTGTTGTTATGACCCCTAACAGAATAATATATTTTGTTCTATTACTGTGCTGTTCTAAAGCGTCACGCTGAGTCCTGTGATACATTAAACAGTGTTAATCGAATTCATGACCTATTTGCCACTGAAAGTGGTAAACTTGAACTCCAGTTTAGGCTCGGTGTCTGTTTTCAGACCCGTCAGGTTTATCCGCATTTCCTGAAATGTGGCAGAATCGCGCCTGGTAAACTAAAGAAAAACGAGGTGGTCTTGGAATGGTAGTTATTTTCTGCACTGAAGTTTTCAACTGCACCAGTTATCAACAACGGGAAGACATAGACCTGTTGTTTCTGGTTGCATTGACTGGACTGGTTGATGGTTCCATAGATTGACAGAATTGCACCCCATATTACTGGGGCAACGAGGCCATTCTTTATGCAAATAGTTTTGGTAAACTTTGATAGTGTTTTCTTGTTCCTCATTGATAGGGATGAGCTCTCCATAGCTGTGTTCATATTCAAAACAATGAATTGCATGATCAGTTCTTTCTGCATGTAGTAAAAGGCCCACCTGGATTTTAGAACCATCTGTGATAAAGTTGGCCCTGACATGAAACAGGTGATGAGCTTTTCATTTTTTCTATATATTACCTACTGCAGACTTGGAGAATGTATTTTCAATACTTCTTTTTTGATGTACAAAGGAAAACTCCGATGTTAATTTGATGTCTTAGACTGGCTTTGATCTCGACACCAGGAGAGTGTGGTATCTGTTTCAGCATGTGCTTTCCATAGCTTTAATATTCTAGATAAAAGCTCTCATTTAAATTTCATTTCAAATCCCACCATAAAGATGGCAGTGAAGTACAAGGACAGGGGAAGCTGTTTTAAACAGCTGCGTGAAGCAAAAGGCTGTAATTGTGCAGCCCAGACTGGGGAGAGGGGAGCTGTGCTACACTGCTGCTTAGTATCATGCTGTAAACCATTGAGACACTGTGCTACACTGCTGCTTAGTATCATGCTGTAAACCATTGAGACCCTGTGCTACACTGCTGCTTAGTATCATGCTGTAAACCATTGAGACCCTGTGCTACACTGCTGCTTAGTATCATGCTGTAAACCATTGAGACCCTGTGCTACACAGTCGAGCGGTATTCTGCACTGTCAGGCTGTCCTGTTTACAAATGTAGCGTTGTTTACTCGCCATCAGTCCATGGTCAATATATAATTGTGTTTTCAAATTAAGCACCATATATGATTAGTCTTGTTTTTTCTGTTAAAGTACAAAATTCATGAGCTGTGCAGGCTGGCCTTTATAATAATGTTTTCCCTTGAAAACCAAAGATCCAATGAAAACTGTAAGCAGTTGATTTTTTTAATTTTGTAATTTTCCTTTTCCTGTGTTGCATTCATTACCAGTCTGAGTCTAGATGTTAACAGCCTTGAATTTAAAGTTAATGATTAATATGTAACCTGACTAACCTTCTCAATGAAACATTTAACTAGTTTACTTACATATGAATGCCCATTACATTATAATTCGATAGAAGAACAAAATTAATAACTCCTATATAAATTATAAATCGGAATAAAATACTGACAAACTGGAAGTATAGACTAGTGGGTTACTAAATCTGTAGCCAACACATTTATATCGTGGGTTAAAACAAACATTTGTTTTACAAAAGGTATTTCAGTGTATAGCTGAAAATATATGAATGGATCAATTCAGATATTAAGTTGACAAGAGAAAACAACATGTTGCTTCATCTTTGTTCAACTTCAAAGTATGTGGTTTTTCTTCTGCTTGCTGCTAAATGAACTATTTGGAGACCTGATAAATAATTTACATAACTCTGGGCAAAAGCAAAGAGCTTTCTGGCAACCGCTCCTGTTTTACCAGGAAGAGATCATCTTGTTTGCATGGGTAGCCTGCACTGAGCGACCTGTTGTAGAGTCTGCCTCTGCTGTTTGACCTTGGCCGGTGAGCGGAGGTTACCTGCAGAATGGTTTATAGTCCCCAGTAATATTTAACCAGCCAAACAGACTTCACTGATTGCTCACAAGAATGTGAGTGCTTGTCAATGGTTCTACTTTCCTTTTGATTCCTCCATTTGGTGTTTTCCAGCAAGCTTGATGCTAGTCCAAACCAAGCGGGCGTTCTGCTGTCTTGTGAAGATGATGATGATGATGATGATATAGCACCCTCTTCAGCTCAGCTTTTCAATCTGTAATTAATAGCTAACATGAATGAGTACAAAACAGACGTAATACATTGTAGTTTGCAGCACTCGATAGCAGTGCGCTTTTATTTCATTTAACGCTGTTAGTAGCTGGCTAATCTCTCAAGCCAGACTGCCTGCCTGTGTTTTAGATATCTGTCAACAAAGCCATTTCATCTGAATCCCAGCGCTTTCCCCTCCAGTACCATGCCAGCGTTTTCTGCCTTAGAGGGGAGAGTGCTTCCGACACCAGTGCTTGCAGTGTCGGGGGTTATTTGTTGTTCTGCCGAGGCCTGATGCTTTAGTAGTCAATGTTGTATAGTTTATGCCAGGTGGGTGCTAGTGTAGTAATGTGGATACTAAACAGCAGATGCCTGTGATGTTTTCATGCTGGCTGTATTCTGTGTTTATTTCCATTCTAAACTTGGCTCTAAACAACATTCTTTCTGTATGTTTAAAGAAGTGTCGCCATGACTGTTGCATTTTATTTCAGTGACTGCATTCAGAGTTTGATAGGTGGTTTTGTGAAAGTATTGATGATTTAGAAGTAAGCAGGTGTGTGTGTGAATATATATGTTTTGAGGTATTTCCTCCCCTTACTATTTTGCTTGTCTGATGTCTGAACTGGTTCTGCCAGCTTGCACGGGCAGGTTGGGTTTCACTGTACTCTGGTTGCTCGTGGTTACAGGCAGGTGGTTTCAGGTTACATCACCTGATGATGATATCCTCTGTCTCTCTGACTGCTGTGTGTGTGTGTTTAACCTCTTCCTTGCCTGAGGGGCTTGCAGACAATTTCTGTGGAGATATTAGTTAAGAGCCAACTTATCCCTTACCTCTAGGGAAAAGCTCAGATAAGGGTGCTTGTTCATGGGTGTCTTTCAAGCAAATTCGTTGGCTGGTTCATTATTTATTACCACTTAGCAGACAGAGTGTCAAAGATGAGTCCACGCTCTGAAAGTTATATTGAAGCACAGTCTTGTGTTATCAATTGAGAGCATATGTTAGTGTTTATCAGAATCCGTGTGGGGGGGAGGGGACTGGTAATGGTCCCTTCCACCCTCTAGTTTTTTTCATGTGGACTGCACTAAACTTTCAATTTCGTGAAGGGACCCATTACTGTTGAAGGTACTCCCAAGGCACTGCTGTTTATTGTGGACTTTGTCTCTGAAATCTGCTTTGGGCTAGGCAATGGGGTCATCTTCCAAGCTATTTAGTTTCTGTAATAAGTACCTAAAAAGGGCCCTGCTAAGATACTGTGGATAAAGGATATAAACACTCCCCAGTTATGCACACTTCTTTTGTCACCTCTTACTTTTCCCTCGCTTGCAGAATACAGCCGCTTTGAGTCCAAGATCCACGACCTGCGGGAGCAGATGATGAACAGCAGCATGAGCTCTGGGTCAGGGTCCCTTCGCACCAGCGAGAAGCGATCCCTCTACGTCAGGTACAGTACCAACATTCAGCTGTTCTGAATTCATCTTGCTACCAGCACACTTCAAAACAGAACAGATGGATGACATTGCTGGAGAAGAAAAGGAAAATACAGTGGGGCTGCAAGAGAGTTTCTACTGATGGTTACATTAGGGCTTGTTAATGCAGTAGGGACATAGCAAATGAATACACCTCTAAGTGATTCATTGTTTTTTAATGTACTGCACATTTCATTCAGATGGCAACAGTAAATGCCAACAGTAACACAATAGCAACTGGCCGACTCATTAAGAAAACACAAATTACGGAAGATGAACGGACCGTTCTGCTGTTGAGAGATTTCTTCAGATTGGTGATGGCGAGTTTAACTGTACATGGCAGATGTAATTGTTCATAGTTTCCTAAGCCTGGATTTATTGTTCAAATGCAGAACCAACTGGAATTTGTTGTCCATAATTAATAGACACAATAAAGCAGTTTATAAAATGCGGTGCCCAAAAACTGGGTGTGTCAGATTATTATTATTATTATTATTATTATTATTATTATTATTATTATTATTATGTAATTTCCCAGATTCCAAAGTATTCATTTCTGGGAGGCCTTCCAAACAAATGGATCTTAATAAAAAAAAGACGCGTTCTGGATTTAATGATGACTTTTCAGTAGTTGCTCTTAAAGTTTTCTCTGAAACCAAACGAGTCTGGCTGCTGCTTACTCTTTAAAAGGCCCCTGTTTGTTTAGCACCCGTAAACACATTCCCCTGCTCCAAAATAATCTGCTGGAAAACATCAGCCTTAATATTACGTGACAAAGGTTTTACTGGTGTTCTACATTGTCACGCAAGAGAACTCTAGAAGTAACTGTATGTATGCATTGACCCTAGAACCTTTCTAATCCCTCCCATCTGACCTGTTAAATGCCTACATTTACTTTTTACTCACCATGTGGAACTAGGCATTGAAAACATTTGACACATTATTACTGTTAATGATAAACTTGTACTATTGTACAGAAGGCATTCAGAACAAAGTGTTTACTGACAAGGGGGAGTGGAGGCTGTTAAATGTGTATATTACTCGATTTTATCAAAAGTGTAATACATTGCATTCATAGCTGAAAAATGGGGATCAGCGTTTTCTCTTTTATCCCTCTGCCATTAGTTTTGGGGTAAACACTACAATATTTTTGTGTAAACGGGTGACCGAAAAAATACATGCACTAGCAGGACGTTTAATTGTGAAAGGCATGATCACCTGATCGACTTGTGCTAATTTCAAGTCCTGACCTGGAGGTTGTTAGAAGGGGGATTGGCAGCTGTTCTCAAACTGAGATTTGAATCCACCTCATTGCTTGATCAGGGTATTGCAGGTTATAAATGCAGGGCTTGTTTGTGTAGCTCTGTTGTATGAAGGGTATGAGGTCACTAATCCAGTGTGCTTTAAGCTGCACTGTGGACACAGCATTACTGCAGGACCATTAACAGCCTTTACTAATGGTGCATCCACGTGAGGGGAGCTTATCTATACCTGTCAGTATGCCACCGCCACTATTTTAACTGCTAATCTTCTGAACCATTTGAGATTTCAACTTCATATTTTAACAGTATAATTCACTTTGTCCTTTTGCCTAATGTGGCTCCTTTATTGTGCTTCTGTGACCTTTTTGATTTCCTGGATGATCGACGTAATGCTTTGGCAATATAAATGTTAACGTTTTATTTTTACAAACTACTGTATTCCATCAGAGATACCATTTATCCTTTTTGTTTTTGTTCCCAAAAAAAACAAAACATTTCTAGTTAATCAAAAGCTTTCCTGATTTGCTGCTGAAGAGTGGATCAGTGGGAGTGGGCCCCTGTAGCAAGCTTAATTAACCCTATCCTCCACTCTGCAGGGCTCTGTTTGATTACGACCGGACTCGGGACAGTTGCCTCCCCAGCCAGGGTCTCAGCTTTTTGTACGGAGACATCCTGCATGTCATCAATGCCTCCGATGATGAGTGGTGGCAAGCACGGCTCGTTACTCCACATGGCGAGAGCGAGCAGATCGGGGTCATCCCCAGCAAAAAGAGGTAGGCTAGCTTGAATGTCTTGGAGAATAAGAGAAAGAACGCGAGGGTGTGTACAGCACCTATCCAAGCACACAGAGAACATGTCATCCCCACAGTAGAGTCCTACTCGGTCATGGA
Organism: Acipenser ruthenus; assembly: GCF_902713425.1. Classification (NCBI taxonomy): domain Eukaryota; kingdom Metazoa; phylum Chordata; class Actinopteri; order Acipenseriformes; family Acipenseridae; genus Acipenser; species Acipenser ruthenus. The sequence goes on along the minus strand of NC_081204.1, from coordinate 30,700,632 downwards.
GAGAGAAATATTTCACAGGAAACCACAGCTGCCACAGGGACACCAGAAATCCAGTGAGGCGCCCTGCGGTCCCTGTGGGTCTGTGTGTGAGCTTCACTTCTCTTATTCTGATTGTTAGGAGGAACTCATTCAGAAAGTTTGTACTTGGACTGCAGTGAACAATTGTTAACCTCAAACGATGATATGTAGTGGAAGGGTACGATTCCCATTCAGGAAGATTGTCAAATGACTTTCCCTGAAACTAACAAGTGGAGGAGCTGAGCAAGGATCCTCTAGCTCCCAGTAATTGTATCTGATCAGTCTGAGCAGTTAATAGCTATTGAGTCTGTAAATGTTTTGTTTTTTAATTGAGTTCCTGGAAAGTGCCTGTTAGACTTTTCTCTGGATATAATGAAAAGATTGTGTATTCTGCAGAGTTGAGAAGAAAGAAAGAGCGAGGTTAAAAACTGTGAAGTTCCACGCCCGGACCGGCATGATTGAGTCAAACAGGGTGAGTCTTGCTTCTTAATATATATCACTGCCCTTAGACACCATAGGTCAAGTATAGTACTCCTTAATCACCAGAAACCAACATGGAAGGAAACTGACCCAGCTCTCAATAGCGTGGGAACCAAAGGACTCCTGCCAGAACGATGGGGGGGTCACATTTCAGACAGTGTTTTAAATGTTTCCTCCTGGCAGCAAGGCTGTGTGGCAACACAGTGTGAAGAGACGCTGTAAAGTGTGGCAAGGCATTTTTCAAACATACTCCTCATAGTAAGTTTCTTGCAATTATTTATCTTGTTTAACATTATCAAATTGTCACATACATATTCCCAAGCACACAATCTAATTCTTGTTCCATTTACCACTCTGCAAGGTTTTACTTGCTTTTAGGATGAGTTTTGTGGAATGGTCTTTACTTTTATTCTATTTATTTTTCCCATGCATTTATCATATTTTCTTTTTGCATTCATTTGATCCACCCACCTGATGTGCCGTAATCATTGCCTTTGGTTCATTTCTTTGTTTTGCATGAGTAATGTTTGGTTGTCCGCATTGCATTGAAACACATTTTTTTTTTTTTTCTTTTTGTTTCATTTCTTCACTTCATCTTCATGTTTCTCAGCAGTCAGTCAAAGCAAAGCGCAAAAAGAGCTTCAACCTCTCGCGCAAGTTCCCATTTTACAAGAGCAAGGAGAATATTGGGCAGGAAAAGGTGGACATGGAACGTAAGTATCAGCGTGCGTGAAGACCTTGATGATGCATTTGAAGACTCCTCCTAAGCTATCCACCCCCACGCACAGGGGGAGGTTTAACCTCTGTTGGCTGAATAGTGCCGAAAGGTGTTGTAGACCTACTAACACTAAGACATTGTAGGCTTATCTTTCTTCCACCTTCACTCTTTCTTTTGCTCTCTGGGCAGACTTCTACATGCCTTTCACAAAGTGTGATGGCATGTGTCTGTTTTTATGGCAGAATTTTTTTCTGCTGTTTGTTTGAAGCTGGTTGTTTGCACGGAATGCAGAGGACTAAAATCCTGTCCTATGGTTGTCCCACTGAGGGTACTGAATGTCATTGTTGAAAGGGTTTCACTGTTTCCAGCAGACAACCTCTCAACTCACTGAATTCTGCACAGGTCTCTCAGCCTTTTCTCTCTTCACAGCACACTAACCTCCACTCTGTCTCTACTCTCTGTTTTTCCTTCTCTGCTCTCGTTGTCTGGAAATTCAGGACTTCCCAGGGTTAAGCGATGACTATTATGGATCAAAGAGTCTGAGTAAGTTTGGGGTTCCCATGTAGCTGTCCTCCTAATATAAAAGGGACTTGCGGATATACCTAAATTGGAGCCACAGCCTGTAGGCAATTGGTGGACTTTGAAATGAGCCCCTTAAAATGCAGTATGCTTGGGTTGTAGTTAAGAAGATTAAACTACAAATTGTTTTTATTTGCTTTTTACTCCTAGCTGTGACCTGAGCAAGTTCAAACTACAAGAAGTCTCCTGAATGTAAAGGGTTTGCTCAATTTAAACACAATTCAAGGAAGCAATTCATTTCCTATTGCTGGCTATCCTGACGAGAGAAGGGGAGAATTGGGCTTTTGTTTTGTTTCCTCATTTTTCTTTCCACCACACAAGAAATTAAAAACACACATTCATTATTACACTGATTCAGGGACACTTCCTTTAAGTAGGGGACTGTTAAACTAGACTTTTGCTGCGGGAATAATGGGTTGTGTTTACAGGCAGTTTCACGTTATTTCAGTTAAAAGTTAAGCTCAGTTTTTCTTCTTTTTTTCCTCCAGAATGTGTGACATCCAACACAAGCGACAGTGAAAGCAGCTCCAGTAAGTGGCTATCATTTCAATACTGATCTCTGGGGTTGGAGCCTTATCCATCTGTTTAATTTCAACCAGCTTTGTGGGGAGTGGGGCATTTTTAATGCTCCAAAATGTGTATTCTTTACATATGTATGTATGTTCCAGTGCAAATACTGGTGCAATTAATATTGTATTTATTTTTGCAGAGGGTCAAGAAGACACCATTCTCTCTTACGAACCTGTTATGCGACAGGAAAGTAAGTAATAAATACTTTGTTTTTCATTAAATGTCTCCCTCCATCTGCATGGTTAGTGTTATAGACTATGTAGACTAGACAGCCCAGAATTAGCGGTCTTTGAAACTGAAGTTGGAGATCAAATGAAGGCATGCAAGAAATGTTACTTCTACAGTAATTGTGTTTTTTATTTTGTTTTGTTCAGTTCACTACACCAGACCTGTGATAATCCTGGGCCCAATGAAGGACAGAATAAATGATGATCTGATTTCAGAGTATCCCCACAAGTTTGGATCTTGTGTACCACGTAAGTGTTTCCTTCTCCATATCCCTGCACACACTGATCCACAATGCACTGTTGAAGTGACTCTCCCTCTTGAATCTGTGTGCTCCTACAGACACTACCCGGCCCCAGCGTGAGACCGAGCTGGACGGCCAGGACTATCACTTTGTTGTCTCCAGAGAGCAGATGGAGAAGGACATTCAGGATAATAAATTTATTGAGGCAGGCCAGTTTAATGAGAACCTGTATGGGACCAGCATCCAGTCTGTGAGGGCTGTTGCAGAGAGGGTACGTAGAGTGTCTTTTTTTAATTTGTGTGCCAGACTGATGAAAGATATATGTTTTGTCAAATAAAAAACTTGGCAAATTTATCATGGACACTATTACCTGTCTTGTGATGTAGAATATAAGTTTCTTAGAAGCTATCTCTCAAGGCTGTTGCCTGAAAGTACTTTAGAATCGGAGGAATTCATAAATTAATAATAAAATCAAAGTACTTTTACCTGAGAATGCATTTGCGTTTTTGTTGGGAATTGTGCTCGATATTGATCTGTTAAGTGGAATCAGGAAAAAACAGATTCCTCCTTATTGATGGTACAGAGCACCATCTGCTTTGTGTTTTTTGTATGGTACATCAACACTGAACTCTCCTTCTTTATAGGGAAAACACTGTATCCTGGATGTGTCTGGGAATGCCATAAAGAGGCTGCAACAAGCACAACTTTTTTCAATTGCCATTTTCATCAAGCCAAAATCCATCGAAGCCCTTATGTAAGTGAGAAACAACAGTGGCCTTTATTTGGCCGCTCCTGCTCCCATTTTTTTGCATTTTTTCAAATGTGCATGTATTCATGTGACCTTTTCTTTTAATAAATGCCACAGCACCAGTTTGAGCAATTAGGTAGATCGAGCAGAGAAAGCTGAGGTGGAGCGTTAAGCTGGCTGTGTGGGTGCCGCATTTAAGCTGTTTGTATAGACAGTAACAAAAAATCCCACTGATGACACTCTGAAGTGTCATTCTGCACATGGGTGAGCTCCAAACAAGCACTGCATCAGTGCTGCCCACATAAACCATGAAAATGGCTGCGTAAGACCGATCGGTGTTCTAACCTGCTCTTTTTTCTTCTAGGGAAATGAATAAAAGACAGACGTATGAACAAGCCAATAAAGTCTTCGACAAGGCAGTGAAGCTGGAGCAAGAGTTTGGGGAGTATTTTACAGGTGGGTTCTTCTTTTTCAACACTGCTATAGTTGAAAGATTTGCTTACTTTTGATGTGTGTGTGGGGTGGGGACAGGCTACCCTTGCATCATGAATGTGTCTAATCACATTGGGTTAAACCTTCACATATGTACCTTCGCTGAAGTCAAATAAGGCAATTTCATTTGTCGTTTTTAAAATATGCTTTAAGTGACATATTAAGGTATTATGGCTAGTCTGTCGCTTATTCACAGTTAGTACAGTTCCTATTCTTGTTTGGGGATTTGCAGCTTGCTACAGGACACACATACTGTGGTACATTTTTTGAATCACAGCTTCAGCACATGTTGTTAACCCACTTCCAATTTTATATTTGTTTAGAGCAAAATGTTTTTGGTGGTAATCATGACAACAAAGGGTATGTAGGTGGTAACATACATGTGTCTAGGATGTAAATAAAATAGTCTGTTCCCACGATGTATCCTTTGGTACCTCATCAGCCAGTCATGGGTCGCTACTGTCATTCACAGTATACGTTATAAGTCTTTGTGACAAATGTCCATGTCTAATTTGTAGAAATCCAGAAGGTCTGTATTGCAGTCTGCAAGTTGCATGCCAATTACATTATTACATATGTCTTATATGAAACGTATGAGTCGTTTGCCAGACCATTTAAAGTATAGTTCAAATGTAAACCGTTCTAGAATTTAAAGCAAATGTGATTCCATGTCGGTACCAATTCGGGTCATTTTGTTGCTAGTGGTATTGAATTTGTTACTGAAACCTATTCTAATGTTACCTCACTTTTATCAACAGCCATTGTACAGGGTGACTCGCTAGAAGAAATCTACAACAAAATAAAACTGATAATTGAGGAACAATCTGGTCCCTACATCTGGATCCCTTCCTCTGAAAAGCTCTGAGCGTCCCTCCAACCCCCTGCCTTGGAGCGGGGCTTCCCCACCCTGATCAAGTCTGATCCCTCCCCTTTTTACAGATATGTTGCATATCGAGTTTTATTGTCATCATTCTGTTACTCTTTAAAAACAAGTCTTTATCACCATTACCGTGACTGTGCGCATCCCTGCATGAGTTTTTCTGCAATTCCATCGAAGACTGGAAAATGTCATTCTAAATGAATTTTAGATCTATTTTAAAAAAAGAAAAAGGAAAATAAATCAATTCTGGTCTACAGAGGGACAGAAAGGATCAGCAGAATGTCCTAAAGCATTTGAAAAATGGGATGTTGAAAAGTTTGCCAAGGGGAATCGTACAAGTTGAAACGATTTGTAAATGTTTATAAACTTGCATTACGGACTTGGAGGGTGAGCAGACAGAAAGAGACCAATGAGGTTTTTCTATAAGGACTAGTTATAAATAGAACCCCCTCCTGGTACTCTTCTATTCAAGGGATCTTTTCCAATGTTTCTAATTCAAATCAGTGATGAAAAGTACAAACTTTGGCTCACAATTATCACAACCAGCTTGCTATGTGATTGGCTGCCAGCAGTTTGTGAAGCAGCCATTCAAGATTTCTCATCTCCGGAGGTGGGAAGAAAGGAATTGTGGGATGCAAATCTATACATTTATATATTGAACAGGAAGATAAAGATTAAAATCCAATGGAAAGATAATTTTACTACATATTAAAAATATGCATTGTTTTACACATCATGAGAATTGTCTGCATGGAGGGCTTTCTGATTTTTATTAGGACTCATTTTTAAAGCTACTCTGAATAAGGGAGGAGTGACCTGGGGTCCCTACAAAATCCCAAGCTGCCTTACAACTAAAATATGTGAAATTACCACTGTATTTTCAGTTTGAACAACTATTTAAATGGCCCTTGAAGATTAGTTGATTCTCCCTACAGGCAAAGGCTTTGTTGTTGAACCAGTGGGTTAGAATCTTATCTACATAATTGAGTTTGTTTTCAGGGGTATCCTAATTAGGATATGTCTTACAAAGACGATGAAATGACAAATACGCAAGGTCACTCAAAGGTCACTCAAACTCAAATTGCAAGTCAAAATCTCCATGCATCAGTCCCCTGCTTCAGTGCTACCGTTTGTCTGCAGTATTATAATTTTTTTAGATGCAGATCCTTACAGGGCTCACTCCTACCCTTTTCAGACAAGATGGTTTTGTGGTACATTCCTCTCGGCTGCTTTTTCTTTACTGTTGTGTTTTTTTTTTTTTTTTTTTTTATTATTATTATTGCAACAGCAGCCTGAAAACGGGTAGAAAAAAAGACGAATGGTAATTCATTTTCAGTAATCTTAGACAACAAAAACCATCATGTTTGTGCGACAGACGCGTTTTTATTTAAGGATGGATAGGCCAGCTCAGAACTGATACACTTGGTGGTCAGGGTGGGGAGGAGGGGTGTCACAGTAACAGCCTGGTGTATAACTGTGAAAGGGAGTGAAAAAACAAGCTTATTTGAGAGGGATTTTCTTGATCAACCGAAAATATGTATTTAGTACTGCCTTTACCAACTTATTTTGCATACATATCGGTGTAAATCATAAATGCTGTAAATCAGTAGATAACAAGGAAGTGCTGTATTATTGACATACCAACACAGTAAAGCACCAACAGTTACTTGTGACATCTCTGCTGAATTTAGTGCTGGACAGTGTACCTCTTTATAACTTGAGGTTTCCAGTTTGCTGAATGCCTCACCCTTGCTTTGTTGGAACAGCATTATTATTAAATAAAGCGAACTTCCACTTTCTTTTGAAGGAGTGGATATTTCACTGTGTGAGCATGCAGGGTATTTACAGGGCCAAGATACACACTGTAATCTGCAGGCAATTTCTGAACAGACTTGCTAATCTGTCAGGCACCTCTGTAAAACTAGCTGTGACTAATGTTAACAAAGTTCAGGGACTATAGAGAGGGAAAAGAGCCATTCTAAATTGCTTATAGACTGTTCCGAAAGGTTATTCTAGCTGTAACATTCACCTTATGTAAAGACTCCCCACTCTTGTTCTTGCGTTTCCAAGAGTGAGAATCAATGGAGGGAAACAAATTTCAGGTAAGTAAACATTTCTGTTAGAAGATCTGACAATACAGACACTACTACTCCCCTGTAAACAAAAGCTCCCAACCTCCCATCCCACAGCTGGCCTGTCTGTCAGTTATTTAGTTATTTTTGGATTCAGGAGTAACAGTTAAGGCTGCTACCCACCAGACGTGATGTATTAAGCAGAACTGTACAGAGATGTGTCAAAATGAGTAGAAACTATACTTTTTGATAAGTATTTTTCACACCACAGGTGATGCAAGAGACACACAAAATAAATTGAATCCTAAATTTTGCGATTTGACGAGCGTCAACTAGGGCATTAAGCAATCAGAACAGCTTCAATGTACGTGGCCCAGCACGGTGAAGCAGTATCCAAAATGACAATAATAAGACAATAATACTTTTCGTTGAAAAAGTACCCAGAGCTTTATGACAAAGGAACTGGATAAGCCTGGTGTGTGTGATTTATTGCCATGTATGTTGAAATACCATCAGAGAAGACACTCATAATTTCCATGTCATGTTGACAAATATGTACCAGTCTTGATCATAGTTTTGTCAATAACAATTTTGAACCGCTGTATAGATCTGGCAGTTTTCAAACCTGTCACATCGCCTCTGTCGCTTCTGGTGTGTGGTCATGTCGCTGTGAAAGTGTCTCGTCGCCAATTAAAAAATCGCATCGCGTCTGGTGTGTGGAGACCAACAGTAGATGGCATATGTCGGGTACAAAGTTATAACTACCAATTGAGTCATTCATTTTTTATATATATATATATATATATATATATATATATATATATATAAAATATATAGAGAGAAGCCAATTTTTTGACCTGGAAGAATACTGACCTACAGTACTGAGTCTGAACACTGCAGACTGTTAATGTGTGTCTGTTATTTATCATAAAGTCGACCTATGAATAAATAGCCCAAAGAATACTTATTTGAGATTACTGTGCTCTAAGACTTAATCTGTCTACTGCCTTTGTGTTCTTTTTGTGAGGGTGCCAGTCTTTGGGCCAGAAGGACTTTCTAAGAAATAAACTGTATTTTTGTCTTTAATTTTTGCCATTGGGTTTTGAGAGTGTAAGGCTGGCATGGTGCTGCAGACCAGTCCAGTAACTGCTTGCTGAATATCAATCCTTGATTTTACAGTACATTATTCTTTCTGTTACAATATGTAACTAACAGGACAATATTGTGTGGGCCCAGGTACAAAAGGAATCCTTGTTGTCATGGTTACCAATCGGTATACTGGCTAAGAAGGTAGTCCTTTTTTGGAATGGACAAAAATATTTTTAAAAAAATAATAAAATAGGTGACTATTAGTCATGGTTTCAGTTTACTAAACCCCTTGTTTCCCATTGCAGCAGGTGAATCTGTCCAGTGCTGCTGGATTCTTAAAGTATTTGATGTATGTTATTCATGTTTTCAGCCAGCCTGCTTTCACATAAACACAGTGACAGGAACACTGCCTGTCTGTATTTCACATACCAGATGTGTTTTTATAAACAGTGCGCAATCCTCATGTCATAAAAAGAGAAAAGGACTAACCTCCTCTGAGTTACTGATCCAGTGCACAAGGGGTAAGCAGCATCAATACTCAAAACTGACTCATTTTTAAGGCACCTTTTCAGTTTAATCTGTATTGACTTTATTTTATCCACTCTGATGCACTAACAGGAAAATTCACACTTTTTCAAATAATGAATAATTTAAAAAAATCTTCATACTGTATAACTAGAGCTTCTGATTTTATTTTTTAACTGATAAAAAACGATACCAATCCCCCCCCCCCGATAGAAAAAAACCCAAAACATTATAAAATAGGCAGTTTTTATGTACTTATATTTCTTTAGGTCTTATTATGGTCATATTTGCAGACTGGATCATTTGTTTTGTTGGTTGGAAGCTGGTGCTGTTTTTAACAGCAGTCTTGAGTCAGAATTAAATTATTTGAAAATAAAGAAAGGACTCCACCGGATTTGAACACTGTCCCTTAACGAGAACAGCACAGCATGTTAGTGAACAGCCCCCTGTGCCATCTCACTGTTGCAGAAAAGCATCATTGTCTATATGAAATGATCCAATTCTTTGAAAATAAAAGGAATTAATTATTTGAACCCAGTAAGGAACAGCACCTCATGCTAGTGAATTATCATACTGCACCACTTGGCTCCGTGTGAGAGTTTAACATTGCATATAAGATATTATATCAACCGCTTTATATTATTATGTTTATGCTTAAGACCACTAACACCTTGTCCCATTTTGTAAAACAGTCTTACCAAAAAGGGCAAAATCTGAGAATGAAAGGAAAACACATGCCCCTAACATGGGGTTTGAAGCCATTAACCTGGAAATCAGAGTCCCATGTTCTACCAACAGAACTAGCTAGCTAGCCAGCTGGTTTACTTGCTGCAGAAAACATTATTACATTTTGTGATATGGACCTTAGGATACATTTTAATTCTCAATTTGGCTTAATTTGTGACGAACTGGACTCAAAGCCAAACCTTATAGGTCTGTAAGGTAAATTAAACAATATTTCGGAAAAAGTCTGACTTAAACTGAGTACTTTGGGAAGTCCAGTGCTCTACCAACTGAGCCAGAGAACTGCTTAACACCCCTGTGGAATGCCAGCTAGTACTTTAATTAATTATTTGTACAATATGTAGGGACAGATTGAGACTGGATAATATTTTCCACACACAAGACAAGGCCAGAATCATAACTGGTGTTTATGTATCAATTTTTCTTGTTTTTTTTTAATCTCTTAAGCAGAGTACACACCAGTGCTGTGCCTTGGTGGTGTTCTGGTTGTCATAGCATTTCTTTTGGCGTTACGGCAACCAGATTTGGGCAGTTTTGTGCCAGTATTCACCAGCCACCAGATCCCGTCTAAGATCCGTCTAGTTAGTCACTTGGTATGGCATTGAATCCAAGTCTAGGCTATCCAGCATATTTCCATGAACAATCTGTGGGAAAAGCATTGCAAGCTGGCCGAGCTTGTTGTGCTTTGGCTACTTGGTTGAAGAACACGTACTAATTTCAGCACAGTATTGTTATTTGGCATTCTTTGGTTTTTTTTTTAAATAAATATTTGAGCAATAAAAATATACCATCCTCTATTTTGATCCAAAGTCAGACATTTTTTTTTGTTATTCACGGGTTTACGTGAATAATCTACACTGTAAATATACTGACGGTTGGCAACCTTGGTCAGGAGGAAGCTGTCTTACACAACAGTCTTTTCTTAAGCTCTGCTGCCATCTAGTGGACATACAGTGAAAACATAAACACTATTTAAACAGCAAATCTAGAATACAGTTCCATTCTTATTTATTTATTTAAATACTTACACTCATTTCATTTTAGTTTCTTATAGCAAAATACATATAACATTTACAAATACATATAACATTCAACAGTTTTTTGTAATGAAAGGTAAGAGCTACAGCACTCATTATTTACAAAGAATAGCAAAACACATCTGAAAATGAAAAAGAACATGTTCTACAACAAACAATTGCTAAAGCTTACTGAACAGCACATCTTTGAAGCATTGTTTAATAAAATACATCTTTGAATGGGAAGACACAATCAGGGAAGTTTATTAAGCTTGGTTTTAGCCACCATTTTAAAGTCTATATGGTGGTGGCTCCTCAACATTTGCATCTCCTCTAACTGGAATCAAGAGCAGCAAAGCTTCAGAAACCAGTCCAGGCAGTGCTTACCTTCACATGGTGTCTATTTGTATCCTCACGCTTCAGTCACAAGGTTGGTCTTTGCTTTGTCTAACCTGTCCAGCACTTCAGTGTAAAGACCTGACATCTGGGAATATAAACAGCAGAGCAGTCAGGTTTTTTTATGATGGTTAATTTATATATATTTATGTAACAGGTATTATACTCATGTTCCCAAATCGTGTTATGGTATGATGATGGGTTATAGAGGAGAGGAATGGTGAAGCAACCCTTTACCTGAGTCTCATAGCTAGCCTGCAGGGAGCCCAGGTGTCGGAGGAAGCTCATGCCCAGTCCACACCATTTCTCTGCCTCTGTGTACTGAGCCAGGCTATAGAGCAATATCCCTGTGTTCCAGGCTCTGGTCAGGAGCCACAGAATTTCCACTTCAGGGAACTCCCCGTGCTGGTTTAAAAAAAAAAAAAAAAATGATGAGTTCTCAGTAAAATTATAATAATAATAATAATAATGACACGCAATGCAGACTCAAGATTAGTTCCATCCTTCTGGAAAATGTAATTACAAACGAATGTAGATAAATGCTAATAGATCTGTAAGGAAAGTGTTTGGACGGTCACTGATAAAACTGTCACATCCATAATCCCCACTATTCTCTTAAGCACTCCTTACTTGCATACTGTAGTTAGTAACAGATGAGTGGTATACTAAACAAGTGCACCTCGTCGATTCACCACTGCCTATATTTAAAGCTATTTTGTCTTACTTACTGCACTGCTTATTATAAGTAGGGCCTCTTCATAGTACCCCCCACACCTCCTCCAGAACCCGGGACTCCACTTCCAGCACCCCTGTGGGCAGCGACAACTGGATCAGACTGTGCAGACACTGGCTGTAGAGAAAAGGATTCAAGGGTACTGAAAGTAAACTAATTTTTTTAGTACGACATTCGTTTGATCTCAATTTGTAATGTCCATTTATCTAAACTCAGTGGCTGCTTATGTACTGTGTAATACACAACACAGCAGTTGTACTGATAGTGTCTAATTTTCTTGAAAATCACCTTGCAAACATGCTTTTATTGCAAACACAGACCCTGTCATTGCTCGCACTGTAGATATTTAATGAAATCAGTAGTCGCACTGTAGATATTTAATGAAATCAGTAGTATCTAATTTACACAGTACATTCATGGGAAACAGAAGTATTTACGCTACCATTTAAAATGAAATACATAAAAAACATTCATATGGCTTTTTCTGCATTTCCCCACTTTCATATTCAAGATCTATTTTGTAAAATGGTGTAGTAAGAAATGTAAATGATTTATTCTCTTACCTGCACCGTAAGATGTCAGAATCGGGACGCTTCCTGTGCAGAGACAGTGCGATCCTCAAGGCCTTTTTACACAGCGAGGGGGAATGAGCAGGAGGCTCCATAGCCAGTGCTGGACAGACAGGAGAGAAGACAATAGCCTGTTTGTATCTTCAGGGAAATGGCTATTCTTAAGTTTCCAAATGGAATGGGTCAACCTGTATTTTCTTTAATGGATTTCAGTGAGTGGGTTAGCCTGTGTGTATCAATGGAATGGGTACCTGAGCTGAAACACATTTAAATAGGAATGAACTACACGCTTTCAGTGGTTTTGGCAAAAAGGGTGACTTTTTGTAATGATTGCTGTAAATTGTCCTTTGTGGTAACTGGAGAAGCAACCGCTGTGCCCTGTTAAAATAAACAATGAAATGAATAAATAAATGTCTTGGTATACAGTAAGGCTGAGTCATGAAGACTGATCATACATACTAATTACAGTTGTATGAATGGTACTTACAGGCAATGGTTTCCAATGTTTTGGTTTCGATCTGCTGGAGCTCCAGCACAGACTCCAGTTTGGGGTCGTTCAGTTTGGCTCTGGCCTCAAACTCATACAGCAGCAGCAAAGTGTCTGTGGGGTCCTTGGAGAAATCCCCTGCAAAATAATTCAAGTTACTGTAAAATTGCTTGTTCTTAGAAAAATATTTGGGGACATAGTCATAAAAGTTAGCATGTGAACTAGAAATGTGCAGCAATTTAGTTTTTTTATCACCTCACTATTTTTTAATGGTTTGCTAAGAATGTATCATCTTGGTAAAACACACTTGATGCAAATCTAATTACAATTTTCATTTGTAGAGATTTACATTCACTATTCAAAAACCAAACTAGAATTGTGTCACTGTTATTCTTCCTTGAAGTACAATAGTTCTCTACAGCATGTATGGATAAAAACTACAGTGCAGGAACACCAAGGGTATTACATTTGAAAGTAAAGGCTACCTGAAGTTTTCAATGTCCTCCACACCCCCCAGCAGATCTGCATGTGTTCTAGTGCCTGGGTCAGGTTTTCAGTCTGTGCAGGAAAAGCTTGTGAAGTCTCAGTCTCCACTTAACTACAATCAGCAACTCAACCAAGTAAACAACACACCTGTGCAGCCCCTGGTCCCCATCTGCCCTGACTGCTTTCACATTGGGCTGATATTTTATACATGTTAATTCTGTTGATCTGTGATCCTGCTGTCCCTCACAGCAGTGCACTGCCTACCTCCACAACAATGTATATATTTAATACACAACAGAATACAATATACAAACTTCTTTTAATTCAATGCCTGGTTTCTACAGGGCATGATATGCCCTCTGCTGGCTTAAACAGACATACCTTTGCTGACAGTATGGCAGATGCTATACAGTATATAATAAAATATATCCTAAAAATAAGATAATATAAAAAATTATTAATATCAACCTGTTCGATGGATTCTGAAGGGATTTTTGCCAGCTCCAAACTGGCTGCTGCTGCCATGAGGAGGCAAGTCTTCTGTCCAACTAAAATTGCTTTCTCAGACGGGCAAAACTGGGAAATCTGAAAAAGAGTGTATCATTGGAATGCTGTAGCAACTCAAGATTGCTTTACAAACGTGGCAGCCACCAACATGGCTAAGAAAGATATGTAGATGATATACTGGTTAACATTAAAGAATATATTTTATTTTTTTTAACATTTCATTAGTCTTGTCTAAATTGTAAGACTAAAAATGCCTGATCATTATGGGGTTAATTACAAATGGCATCCATTGAAATCACTGTAATAAACTTTAAAAAGTTGCAAAATAGAAAAAGATGTTTTTACATATCACAAGGGCGGAGAAAGGAAGACTCTCCTACCTGGTACGAAAGCACAAAGAAATCTCTCATCATGCCAGGTGTGTCCTCACACTGCAAGGCTGAGTTCCAAGCTGAAAGAAAAAGTTTAATTAAAAAGTTCCTTAAATATTTAAGACCCTATAGGTTCCTTCAATGTGACTGATTGTATTTTGCCCCATTACAGTATTTGCAATAGAAATGCGATATTTTACTCTTTACCAAAAAAAAGCTTTGTTCAAATGCAGTGCTTGTGTTCAAATAAAATTAGGGTTGATTATAGTTTCAACTCCATTTACATTTTTTATATATTTTAACATATAACGAGGGCTTTTCGGTTTTTATTTTTTATCATGAGATGCCCCTTTTTTCTGAAAAGTGTTGATTGTGAAACAAGTTCACTTTAGTTTTTTCTCCTGCAACTTGACTGAGACTATGATTCTGTTTCATCAATAATGTTAAAAAAATAAAGCAGCTCCTTATTTTTAATTCAAATCGAACACAAACAGCGAGTGAAGTTAAATTGATTTAATTAAATCGTAATTAAGAGGAAACTATTATTTGAAAAACAGGTTATAACATTTTTCCAACGCGTCATTAAAATTTGAAATCCGGGAAAAGCAATTTAACTGACCTCGCTTTTTGTGTTCAGTTTGAATTAAAAAATAAGGAGCTGCCTTTTTTTCTTTCTTTTTTTTTACATTATCAATGCAACAGAATCATAGTCTCATTCAAGATATGGGAGAAGAAACTAAAGTGATCTTGTTTCACAATCAACGCTTTTCCAAGAGTTTAATTCAGAAACGGCTCAATATAACTTTAAAGGGACATCACGTGACCAAAAATAAAAACCGAAAACAAAGAGCCCAACATATAACATATCAAGTTATATAAAACAATTATGATTTTTATTGCAGGTCCTACCAATTTTCCTGAACCAGTTTGCCTCGTCAATCTTTTTCTCCAAACTTAGGCTCTCTCCTGGGTTGAGCTGGGATATTTTTAACAGGGCTAAAAAGGAACAGGATTCACTATAAATACACTGGATTTTTGGTTAAGGTTATTGCTGTTGTTCCTTATTTTTCTGTTTTAAGACTGAACAAAGTTTGTTATTGTATAATACATAAATCAACCTCCAGCAAACCATTCAGTAACTAAACTATTCATTCTGTTGCCAAAACAGCATGTCTGATAAATCGTCCAAAAAGGAAAAATGAAAACTGCTTTAAGCCACCACCAATACCCCCTACTCAATATTTCAACCCTGTGTAACTGGGAGCCATTTTTAAACATTTAAAACTAAGCTAAAGCAAGTGCAGCCTATGTAGTTAGCATAGGGTACTCTGTTCTGTAAAGTTACTTTCTATTTATATTTCTAACCCACCCATCTTCAGATATGACCGCAGAATATCCAAGTTAGTATCCCTGTGAAGAAAAAAAAAAAGTGTGAATACACTAACCAGACTTTTTATAATAAGAGCATGAAGATATTTTCACATATATGAACGTGGATGCCTATGCATTACATTTTTTGTAAACCTCTAAAAATCCCATTGCATCTGGAATACTAATAAAAACATTCAGAAACACATGAGAATTCTACTTAATGCTCTTTTTTAAGATGTATCACTGTCTGTCTTCATCTGCATAAACAAAAGAAAGGGTTTCCTTCAGAAAATGGCTCATAAATTTTAATGTATCGAATCTGCATTATCATTTTCCTCTAATTACCAACCTCTTTTCCTCAGTTATTGTTCCCATTTTAGAAAGGACCAGTCTAACCAAACACCTGTGCAGAAGAAAATGAATTACTTTAGTTAAATCTTGCCTATTGTGCATTTTGTGTTCAATAGGATGCAAACACATTTAACACTAGTTTTTCTTTTCTTCATTTTTTTCTGTGCATCTACTGTACAGGTTCTGTTATCTTACCTGAGTGCTATGAAGACCTGGCCACTGTCCTGTGACTGCTGACACAGATATTCCAGGGCCTTCATGGCTGCATCCTGCTGGTCGTTCTGGAAAACAAATATCTCAGCTTGTTACCACTGCTTCCAGGGTCTCATTTTTTTATTTTTATTTCATGCAGCATAAATGTTGTATTTACTCCTCACAAGCTGAATAATGTTACCAGTCCAAGATTAATGCCTTATCAAGGTCTGTGAAACCAGACAATTAAGTCTTGACTTCAAACCAACAGATGGCAATAGCTTTCTGGAGCTTATACACTATCAAGCCTTTTGAATAGGCTCTGACATGTATCTTTAAACTTCTATTATACCATAAATGGTTACACCCACTATGTAAGGGAAATGTACCTCTAGAGCAATCTGTGCTGCCAGACTCAAAAGGTTGGAGCCGGCACTCTCAGATGCTAAGTCTGTCCTCCTTCCGCATGGGATTTTCTGCCAGTTTCCCCATTACTCTCACAGCCTCTAAAGCTGTACAAAACACAAGCATACTCTCAAGTTGAAGCAGCCATATTCTTGCACAGGTACCAAATAAAATAACACTCTACACTTCTCAGACAGAAATCAGAAAACAATATTGTTACGGTGTTATGGAGTTTACTGTACTGTTCTCCCCGCCACCCCCACCCCCTTCTTCGCATGAGGTAAATAATATATTATTATTATTATTATTATTATTATTATTATTATTATTATTATTATTATTATTATTATTATTATTATTATTATTAATAATAATAATAATAAATAATAATAATAATAATAATAATAATAATAATAAAGTAAAGCCGTACTTTTGTCTGCGTTGTTCTCAAGCACAGCTATCTTGTACACACTGAACTGTGTGAAAATGCTGTCTGGATCACACCTTTCAGCTTCTTTTATTGCTTCTTTAGCCTGGTAAGAAGAAAGCACAAGCCATATTTTCTCTCTCTCTCTCTCTCTCTCTCTCTCTCTCTCTCTCTCTCTCTCTCTCTCTCTCTCTCTCTCTCTATTTGTCCATTGTGAGTGACTTTTCACACCTGTATTTTTACGTATATTGTTTTTTCTAACAGCTGTGGCTAGTAACCCCCTGGGTGCTGTAGCCCAGGCAGCTTCAGGAAAGCTGTACCTTGTCCAGCTGCTGGAGATGCAGGAAGCAGGAAGCCCTGTTTCTCTGCAGCTTGGCCAGGTTCTGCTCCATTTGACCCGCAGAATAGAAACTCAAGGAGTAGTTGTACCACTGCAGAGCCTCAGAGTAGTTCCTAGCCTGGTCAACAGTAGAGTTAGTGTTACAAAACAGAAACCATTTAATGGAAGGATCCGATTATACTACAATGGAGGGTGATCCGTGCAGTATAAATATATCATTGTTTGCTTTTCTAATGAAGTGTCTGATTGGTCTGGTTACCTAAGCATTACAGCTCAGTACTGGCCCTAAATGGGTTGGAAATCTGTATGACAAAAGGTTTGAGAACCATCTCTGTAGTTTCCAGACTCCTGTTCTTACCTCAAAGTTCTTGGCAGCTCTATCCCAGAGAAGGAGATGTAAGTGGTTTAGTGCCTCAGGGGAAAGCTGTTTCCCAGTGTAGTGACCTTCAAAGAATACATATGGAAATGAATTTAAAATGTAATGGCCAATAAATAAAGAACTACTACTCAAGACAGACTACAACAAAAAAATGGCTTTTACTGCACTGTACTCTCCACCCCCCACCCCCCACCCCACACACACACTTCCCATGAGGTAAAGCACTGCCTTTGTCTGCATTGTTCTCAAGCACAGCTATCTTGTGCACACTGAACTGTGTGAAAAAGCAGTCTGTTGTCAATAAATAAAGTGAGGTCAGTAAGATATTTCTGGATTACTGTATACCTGTGATGATGTCCTCTATCTTCTGCTTGCCCAGCAGCTCCTTCCCTCTCTGCAGTAACATCGTGATGTGCTGCACCTGGGCCCTCCCCAGCTCTGGAGAGGCTTCAAAGTGTTTACACACACTCTTCAGAAATTCAAAGGCAAGGACCTCCCTATTAAAGGGAGAAGCAAACACACACTGACTGTACATACAGTTACCCCCAAGTTGGGAACTGAACTCAAACACTCATCCTGGTTATAGCAAATGATGTAAAAGAGCTGAAGTACTTGCAGCACTTGTAATTACACATGGCTGTTCAGTGCATTAGCTGCCCTATTAATGAATTTTACCATAGCAGACTAACACTGGCAATTTGAAAGTTTTAGCTGGTTAAAATGTGTGTACTTTACCTACTGACACGTGTACAAAGGGAATTTAAACAGCTGGGGTGCACAGATATGATTAAAATCAAACAACAAACAAGATTGCTATCACAGTTCCGGTTCTGAAACCACCTAATCTTACCTGTCTGCATCCATTAGCAGTTTTACAGTGTTTAGACAAACATCCAGGGGGACCTCTACATCAAGTAACTCTGCTATTGCTAAACTCAAAAAGGAAAACAGACAGAAATGAGTTCTTTATTGAATTTTATTTAACAATGTTGGTTTCCTGCTGCATTCTAACAAAGCAGTCAAAGTATAAATAGAAAAAAAAGAGTGGCTGTGTTCGTGACTTGTCCCTACAATGACAGCAGTCTCCAAAACATACCTGCCTTCACCGGTTCGTCCAGAGACACGCACTGCAGTAAGATGTTTTTAAGTAGAGGCCTGCAGGATGCACATTCTCCTATCAAATTGAAGCAATTTATAAGTTTTACTGATCACAGAATCTACAGAACAATGGTGTAAAAGAACGGGTGAATTGTTGTAAATATATTACATTGCATTTAAGATTTTTATTTTTTTTTAATAACAGGATTGATATTACTTATAAAAATAACAGGTGTAATATTACCTTGTTGGCTAAGCTGACAGCACTGAGAGCTTTTTCCTGGTATTGCTTACAGTCCCACTCCATATACACATTTGCCAGTAACCTCAGGATCTTGGCCTGAAAAATGCAGAACACACATAGTTAATGTTCAGGGTAGTAAAGAATACAGTGAAATTAATGCCTTATTTCCACATACTTGCTCAAAAGTTCATTTTAATTCCAATGAACTGGTAAAAATACAGGTTTAGGCAAGTGTAAATGCTTGTAGAAATCTGGATTTCTGATCTGTGATTTTATGCAGCCCTGAGTTTTAGATCAGAAATTATTTCTTATTTTAGGTGGTTTGGATCCATTCTAAAAGCCAATGCTTCTTATGAATAATAATACATTTGATATTCTTGAAACTGTTTTGGACTATTCCTGGTTTCATTAACAAGAAGAAAGAACAATTTTGTAAATTTCAAACTTTAAACAACTCGTTAGTTAAAGCTTTGTGAATACAGCCTATTGTATCAAAATACATTGCATCATGGAACTGTATTACTTGTTGTCTAATTTTCAGACTCCATTCCCCTACCTGCACTGAGGCTCCAGGGGAGTACTTCTTATGCATCTTCCCTATATCATAGCTTTGGCTGAAATATAAGGGCAAAGAGTGACATTTTCAATATCCCAATATTTCAATAGCAATTGCTTTTTCTCAGTTTTACTAGAAAAACATCCTCACCTAAGCCAGAAGGAACTTTCTTCATACTTTTTTAAATTGTAGGTGTCAACCCCAAAATTATAGCACATGAGGGACAGATATCCAGTCTACAAAATAAATATGACTTAATTATTGTATTAAATATGCTAACTGTACAGCAAATTAGAATGACAACTTTAGGGGTTGTCCAATATTCTAGTTGGCACCATATCCTGTTAGTTTATTTTCTTTTAGTACTACTTCTTAAATCACCCATTACACATTTTCATAATTATTTTTATTTTTTAAGGCAAATTCTGCATGAATATAAATGAAAACTAAGTGATCTGCACAGCATACCTCCTTTGGCAGCCTGAGCAGCATATCCTTACAGCGCTGCACATAGGAAACAGCTTGTTGATGGTCTGCCTGTGCCACCGCCTGCAGACAAGAGAATGCAGTTAGCTTTGACGTGTTTCTATTTGCTATAATTATCTCTCTTTTCTGAAGAAGCAATTTTAGTTTCACCCAGGAAAGATATAAAGATAAATGGGGTGGATGTTCTGGTACATTTTATTACATTTCTAAAACGGAGCAAACACACCCACAACAATGAAAATGAATGGGACTTTTCCATTTTACACGGTAGGGTCAAATGCAGCTACACGAGTAAACTTCATTGTAAAGCCATCAAATGTTTATCTTGTTCTTCAGGGTTACAGGGTCATTGTGAATACCTACAGACTCAGCCTGGTAGGAGTGTACTCGAAACAGATCTTTCTCCACGTCGCCCTTGGGAATGTTTAAATCTGACTGTCCATCACTGCGGGTCTTCAGTCTGCCATATAGCAATTCCAAATTCTAAAACACAATAATAAATAATCAGGGGATCGGGGTATATTGCTAGAAGTTGGTAAGTCTACAATGAAAGCTCAGAACAGGACTACTGCTGGAGTGCCTTTCACTACTGCTAAAAGAGCCAGCCGGCATATTAATGGATTCCAGTAAGGGCAGTGGTCTTAGTGAATCCCACCAAAGAGAAAGTAAGACCTATGCAGTTGTATCTCCATTTGTAGATAAAGGTTTGACAAAATTGATTTTGTTTAGGTGCCTTATCATAACCACTGCAACACGTTCAAAAGAATGTGTTTTGCCTGACAGGATGGGGTATGAATAACTGCGACAAATATGAACTTACTTTAACAGCAAGACTGAAGAAGACATCAGCTGAGGCGGGTTTCTTAGTGTCCAGCCAGCTTCTCCCAGTCTTAATAGCCATCTGCAGCAAACAGAAAACAGTCATTTATCCTGTAGTGACTTTGGAGGTACTGTACTATACATGAGCCACTTGTCTTTCTCCTTAGATGTTAGCTTTCAGGAGTCCTTAAAAACTTATAAAGTCACTTGAGATTTAATATACAGGGCCTGGTCCCAGTGTACTCTACAGTATTTACTGTATGTTAATATGCAGTACTCTGCTTTATGCACTCAATGTATTTTTATGGGTGTTTTTTTTTTTCTTCTGACCTGGAATATATTATAGTTGTATGCTACTAAAATAGACTCACCAGGATTTGTCTGCGAATGGCTCCCTCTTTTGGATCTGAGGTCTGACATGCATATGCTAGCCTGCAAGCCACATGACTCACTGCAACACAGCATATACACACTTTACTTCTGGTATATATTCATTGTTTTAATATAAGCATTGTCCTGGGGACTACAAGGAAACCCTTTCCTATTCACATTATACTGCACAAGTAGGCAGCTAATGGGTTCACTTACTGCAATATAAAAGCACATGAGAGGTATGAAAATCATATTGCATACCTTTTGCTCTTTGCTCTCCGTTAATAGCTGAGCCCACATGCTCTGTAACAGCCCAGTTCCAGAGATTAATGGCACTTTCTTCCACCTACAAAATACAAACAATTCTTTAAGAAAAAAAGCAAAACAAAAAATAACAAAACAAAAAAACAAAACAAAAAAAAAACAGTATCACACCAACAGTGATTCTAAAAGTTTAAACACATGAATACATAGCTGTATAACTTGATCTTCACATAAATGAATCTCTATTTCAGAGGGCTAAACTAACTGCAACATGCACAAGCGCAATGCAGTCATGTGCGGTTTGTTCAATTTTTTTAAAAAGTCTGTTTATAAGAGAATAACTACACAGTTTAGGAATTGTGTGCGTGTTTGCATTTTCAAATTCTGAAGATTATCATGGGCATGTACTGCAGCTGACATAAATGATCTCGTGATCTCTACCTAACCCGAAAGCAAATTTTATCCCGATGGCCTCAAGGAGCCGCCGTAACAAACAGTACTCAGTAAACATGTAACAAACAGTATAACGAAGGTATTTACGATACTCACCTTTAATCTTTGATAAACAACCCTCCATGTCCATTCGAGAGCACTAAACAAAAAAGCATAACAACGATTAGTTTAAAAATTGTAGCAAGTATATTTCGTGTTTTTTTTTTTTTTTAATTGTAATATAAATGAATGAGACGCAATTTTGTATCATACACAGAATTAAGCACAGAGCCTGTCTAATGATATCTCCACGTCCTTAATGAAAGTAAATTGTATTACGGTGTCCTGTGCTGTTAATTTGTTGTTTGTAACTAGTAGGGCGAATAAAATACATATCTATGCTAATTCTATAAAACGTTTGTTTAAACCCAAATCTGTTTTATTTCGTTTCTGTCTATAATTTTCGCATCCTCGTACTTCAAAGTGTGGCGAGGATTCCCAGTTTCCCGCGTGTGGAAGACGGCAGCCTCGCGCACAATTTCTCGCGTGGATCATTTCTGCAGTGCTAACATCTACCCCGAAAGCTGTGTTTCATCTACGGGGGTCTGCAGCAGCATGCCAGCATCCCGCTACTGTCCAGATTTTGAGCATCCCACCAGTTTCTGAAGATTAAATGAAATCAAATGACACAGGCCTACTACGAGTATTGTGTATTTAGACCACAATGTGTTTTCTGTAATGAGTCACTTATTATTATTATTATTATTATTATTATTATTATTATTATTATTATTATTATTATTATTTAGAGATTAACTCACTTTAACCGACTTTAATGATGGTTCAAATTGTCTATGTACAAAAACATACCAGTAGGTGGCGATAAATTACCAAAAAATGCCCATGGTTTACACAGTGTGAGCCCTGGATGATATTTCTGCAGTTCAGAATTAGTGACGTTAATTAGCCAGCCTGAATTTCACTGCATTTTGAGCTAGTGTACTGTAGGACAACATACTATATAATAATGAATATATTTTCAGTGCTATAAATGAAAACAAATCTAAACAATATGCAGTATGCAAGGTTAGTATAAACTTATATGCTTTTGAAACCAAAAATTGAATCAGATTATAATTTAGGCATTGTATTATCTTTTTTCCAAAAAACAGTATGTATTTTATTTTATTTTATTTTATTTTTTTTGGGAGGGGGGGGGAGTGGGGGTGGGGGGGAAGGTAATGTGCACCACCTGGCTCAAAAGTTATTAGGTACATTAATTACTACGACTTTATTAAGGAGGGCAGACAATCCCATTATCCTTCCTTATTCAAGGTGAACCCTTGAAGGGATTACTTACCTGTTGAGACCTCTCATTAGCAACAACTCTGTGGATGAAAATACACACCCAGTTAAACATAAGGGTGTGGGCCGCTGTGAGTGTGTACGTGCGCCTGTGGGGGTATTTATTTATTTTTTTAAATGAAATTTGGCACCAAAAATGTCCTGTATGAGGTTGCAAACAACAGTGCCAGAAGTTTTTTGTATCATTTCCAAAGCACTTCGCTAACCCACAATGAACAAAACATCTGATTATTTTTCATCTGGAACTGAACCTCCCCAGGCTGTGGGGCACAGTGAGATTGATCACTCTGTTTTTTCGGTAGCTTTTGTGCTACAATAATGATACAGGTTGCTAGTGCAGTACCGGTAATTATCCTACAAAAAATACATTGGGAAACTGTGATGTTCCTTCAGAGAACAGAGTGAATGCTGAGCCATGTTTATTTAAATTAACTCCAATATTATTGATGTGTTAAATCAACCTAAATCCAAGCTTTGGTTTATTGAATTTACTAAACATGTAAAAAGTGTCTCTGGCTATATGGAAATACTTGAATATTGAATCCTGAATATGAAATCAGTTTTAAGAATTGGAGCTTACAGCAATCTTATTCTTTAAATCCATCAGCCTCTGTCACACACACAGCCTATACTGAATTCCAGGAGGAATCCTAGTAAGTTTTAAAGGGCTGTGTTTATTTCCTGCCTGAGGCATTGCTTCTCTTTGTATTCCAGAACAGGCCGCTCTCAGTGGAAATCTGTAAAAGGAACAAACAACCACAAAGATTAACTTATATCTGATTCATTTGTAATCTGAGAGGAGTGCACAGTGTTGATATTGGCAAACGCTGCCCTCTATTCATCTTATTGCAATTAAACCTATCCATTGTTCTTTAAAGCGACTGCAAATTCAATCATCCTGCAGAAAATCCTTCTAAAGAGCCGTTTCAGTTTCTTCAGGCTTTGCCAACTAAGCAACATGAGCCCTTTTAGAACATTCTGACTGACAACTTTCACATGATTATGTTATGACAGCCCATCCGCGAACAATTAATTTTATCAGCTGGAATGATGGAAATGATGGTTACATGTTATGTTTTTACTGATATATGTGTGCATGTGTGTGTGCGTGCGTGCGTGCGTGTGTGTGTGTGTGTGCATGAAAGTCACTAAATTGCTATTTGAAATCTTGGTAATCCTTGTCAATATTTCTTTTTTTCTGTGTTATTTTGCAAACTAATTAATTACCTTACACTGGATTATGCAATAATTCATATTTACTAATCCCCAAATAAGCAGACAATGCAAACATGCCATCTTTCTTATACCTTTACAATGCAGAATTCTAATTGTATTTCTGTTTTTTTTAATCATTGTATTAGCACTGTGATTTATCTGGAATATAAGTTCATTCATAGTACAGATCTTAACGTTTTATCTGTGGGATTTGTGACTTTCGGACTCTGTCACGGATATAGTGCCAACCTGTATTGCAGGAGATGAGCTACCAAATCTCTCAGATAAAAAGGAGATCAGTACTGTGAATTAGTTGCATCCCAGCCCCCTACCCTCCCTCCATTCAACACACTGCCCCTGACTTGATGTGCTTTACAGATGGTTTGCTCCAATCCTGTGCCAGTCTTGTGCTTTATTTTTCTTTCTTCCCTTTAGATCATTTGTGACTAATGTTTCCTTCAATGAATACCAGACTCCAGGTGCATGCCATGTCCAAAATCATTTCTAATCACAAGTCTTACTTTGCCAGTCTCTGAGAAAATTCCCTGAGCATTGTTCTTCTATTGTATTGCAATGTATAAACTCTCCTATGAGAGCCAAATTATTACAAAATACTTTTCCTCTTTTCCCAGGCCAGCTTCCAGTTAAGTAGTGCATTCTATTCTCAAATGATGACATACAGGCTATACAGTAGAAGGTGATGCATTGTAGAGATAACATGTTTCTGATCTATGAAACGTTGCTCCAATGCAAAACGTGCACGTTTTTTTTGTTTGCATGTTCATGCTCTTTGAACAGATTATTATAATAGAATCCCATTAACAAACTGTAACAGTGTAATAACCATATTCTAGATCTGATAGTATTCCAAGGAACCCCTGCATGCTCTGAAAGGAAGCTGGCATGCATTATACATTTCTCTGGAACTTAGCTTAAGCATTTGTCTAACTTTATTACTATGGCATCGAATGTAACCAGCCTTGTGCAAACATTCCTGTAAGAGACGAAACAATCAACAAAACACAATCTTTATTTACCTGTTGCTTGCTGTAATCTAGATCTTTATTATAGTTTAGATTATGTTTACCCTTTGGACCAGAAATATGTGTACAATATCTAATCTAAGGACACTGAAATGGCACCAAGGAGGCTGTGTGGTCCAGTGGTTAAAGAAAAGGGTGTGTAACCAGGAGGCCCCCATTTCAAATCCTGACTCACTGTGTGACCTTGAGTAAGTCACTTCACCTCCTTGTGCTCCGTCTTTGTGGTGAGATGTTGTTGTAAGTGACTCTGCAGCTGATGCATAGTTCACACACCCTAGTCTCTGTAAGTCGCCTTGGATAAAGGCGTCTGCTAAATAAACAAAAAATAATGATAGCCAAGTTTGTTTTGGGAGTTATGTTTGAAACCAAATAAATAAAACCTAGCATATACGAGAGAGCATAGCTGTGCACGTTTCCAAAGAGAGTATTTTACCTTTGAAGTCTGCAGAAAATATGACTTCCTGTAAAGCAATTTAGCTACAAATAAGGTGTATACAAGACCACCAGCTAGTTTGGCCGTCTCTTGAAGTAATTTACTAAGCTTGTTCTTTTTTTAAAGAATAGTTTTGTGAACAAAGTTTATTATTGCTTTAATTTGATTTAAATATAAACATGTAGTCCAATGGAGTCAGTGTTAAAATGTAAGAAGTTGGCCACGTTTTTTAAATTTTCCACTAGCTGTCAAAAGACATCATAAAAAAACAGCATTGTTTAAAGGCTGGTAGCATAATCATCACCCCGAATGGGTTACAGATGTGTTCTCTTATGTTTCTAAAACTTTTTTTTTTATTTGTTTTTGTTGAGTAGATAAAAACGCTAATTCAAAAAGCATTTTCCATTTAGATACTGTTAGTCATTTTGATATCTATTCTCCCTGCCAAACCAATAAAAAACAAAAAAAACATTGCAACATAAAACTCTTTAATGTTTCAGTTTCAGTGTGAGCTGTACAGAAGCAACACATTAATTAATCTGTGAATCCTTCCTCTCTCAGCCCAACACAATAGGAGTTTCTGGATTACTTCACTTCTTATTGGGATACAAGATCAACTCTAAAAGCAAACTACTAATAAAAATGAACCTGGTAAAATGAGTTTTTACAATGTAGTCACGTGAAGGCTTTATGGACCTCAAGCCAGCTTTTCCCTTCACTTGACCCACACTGTGCAGCTTTTCATGTGAACTGCTCCCCAGACCCTGCCATCTGGTTACCATAGTTACCACATTAACCACTTACCCAAAGTGTGCATTAAATATGCATGGTGACTACACAGACTGTACAAGTGGAACTGTTCCTCATCACTTTGTATAGTATTGAACTGCTTGAAACTCCTTCCCGTCAAGCTGCTGCTTCCAGCAATTGTTCCTCGCTGCCTGCTGCCTAGATATCGCCAGGCCCTGCACTGTTTACTCACTCACCATGGTGCATTTGTATTGTGTGGGGGTCTTCATTAAAAGGAAATGAAGCATTGCAAATAAACTTCAAGCACTGAAGGTGCCTCATTCATCTGTTCATTCAGCAGGCATGCACTTCCAAAGGTGCAGGGTGTTTTACTGCATTCCTGTCTTACGCTGATAAAGGCATCAACCAAAACATTGGTCAACTTGTTTGCTTTGCACTTCACGCTTGATTAATTGAATCAACCATCCACCGCATATCCCAATCACAAATGTCTATTCACTTCTACAAAATTCACTTCTTTGTTGAATCAACCTAAACCCTTAGCGTGTAAATGGTTGTTGGCTTCACATCTCAGAAGTATTTACCTCACATGTATTTCATTCTAGCGTTGGCAAGGGCGGTAAACAGTGTATGAGCAGAATAAAGGCAGCACGTGGAGACACGACCCCCAATGATTATGGGTCTGTAGTACAGCAGTGCTATAGACCGTCAGCAGCAGAATAGCGATAAGCAGTCTGTTTACAGGATGCTTAAACAGTGAGGTGAGAGGAGCCTGATGACTGCTGGCAGCACAGTGCTGCTGCATTTGTTACACTGGTACCCTTAATAAAACACAGTTAAAGCATAGGAAAGCATGGTAAAGCACAGAGAGCTATAGGAAAGCATGGTAAAGCACAGCAAGGTATGGTAAAGCATGGTAAAGCACAGAGAGGTGTGGTAAAGCATAGAGAGGTATGGTATTATTATTATTTGTTTATTTAGCAGACGCCTTTATCCAAGGCGACTTACAGAGACTAGGGTGTGTGAACTATGCATCAGCTGCAGAGTCACTCATAACAACGTCTCACCTGAAAGACTGAGCACAAGGAGGTTAAGTGACTTGCTCAGGGTCACACAGTGAGTGAGTCAGGATTTGAAACGGGGGCCTCCTGGTTACAAGCCCTTTTCTTTAATCACTGGACCACACAGCCTCCTATATGGTAAAGCACAGGAAAGCATTGTAAAGCACAGAGAGGTATGGTAATGCATAGGGCAGCATTGTAAAGCACAGAGAGGTATGGTAACGCATAGGGGAGCATTGTAAAGCACAGAGAGGTATGGTAATGCATAGGGGAGCATTGTAAAGCACAGAGAGCACATTACTAAACATGGCAAACCAGGGTAAACTATGGTAAATGAATGGTTTAACCATGGGAAAAACATGCGGGAAAACTGCAGCAAATACAGTGCAGAAATACTGTGGTAAACGAGTACAACGGGTACTATAATGACTTTACTGTGGCTGTCCAAAAGTGTTTAGATCAAAATACTGCAACATATGGGTTTGGAAACAAAGTAAAGATGCTTTAGAAAATACTGTGACATGAGCTGCTTCGCTCTCTTGGCTAAAGACTTAATACTCCCCTTTTTAAAAGTTTACCACTGTGCTTTTGCAGTTTTCCCATGCTTTTACCATAGTTAGATTATGAATTTACCATAGTTTACGCTGGTTTGTTTTTTATTATTATTTATTTCTTAGCAGACGCCCTTATCCAGGGCGACTTACAATTGTTACAAGATATCACATTATTTTTACATACAATTACCCATTTATACAGTTGGGTTTTTACTGGAGCAATCTAGGTAAAGTACCTTGCTCAAGGGTACAGCAGCAGTGTCCCCTACTAGGAATTGAACCCACAACCCTCCGGTCAAGAGTCCAGAGCCCTAACCACTACTCCACACTGCTGCTTTTTAATATGCTTTAGCGTACCTTGCTTGTCTTTACCATGCTTTCACTGTGCTTTGTTACACAGAGATGCTTTCGCTGTGGGAAACTTTCCACGCAGCTACATTCCTGTTGACACGTAGCACACATTTTCCCACCGCTTTTCAGCTGTTCTTGAGCACATTGTTGGGAAGGAAATGTTGTGATAAATCTTAATAAAAAGGTCACTTATCAATACTGACCACTGGAATGCACGGGACAAAGTCCCCCAATGTCACGCCATTCTAACCCAGACCGTAGCAACAGGATCTTGGCGCAGGACGCTCCCATGTGAAGGAAGTCGTACCTGGCACCAAGATGTCCTGCTGTGAAACTCGTTTGAGACACTGTCAAGGCAAACAGTCTGTTTCGCTTCCATTCGGCAGCGGAGGCTCTTCTTCGCTTGGGATGTTGATGTTTGTTTCAGGTGATATAAATAACTGTGCATCCTGTTTCAGGGACTCAAAATAAAAGAAACAAACTTTGCTTTAGATATTTTTGACGTCGGGTTATCTTTAAGATTTGTGTTTTTGTAATGCAACAGGGCGTTCATTTGGATCAGAGCTAAAAAAAAAAAAAAAAAGGTTTGCAGTTTATGTTTTTTGAAGTTGCACAAATGGATGGATCAAAGCAGAATGGATCATGGTTGTATATTTAGCATGGAGTCAATTATTATTATTATTATTTATTTCTTAGCAGACGCCCTTATCCAGGGCGACTTACAATCGTAAGCAAATACATTTCAAGTGTTACAATACAAGTAATACAATAAGAGCAAGAAATACAATAACTTTTGTTCAAGCAATGCAACCCTTCTATACCTGTAAATGTTTGCCTATGATGCTATATATGTACATGGGTTTAAAATGATCCCGGGTTTAAAAGGCATGTCGTATGCAGACAGGCTAAAAGAATTGAATCTATTCAGTCTTGAACAAAGAAGACTACGCGGTGACCTGATTCAAACATTCAGAATCCTAAAAGGTATAGACAATGTCGACCCAGAGGACTTTTTTGACCTGAAAAAGAAACAAGGACCAGGGGTCACAAATGGAGATTAGATAAAGGGGCATTCAGAACAGAAAATAGGAGGCTCTTTTTTACACAGAGAATTGTGAGGGTCTGGAACCAACTCCCCAGTAATGTTGTTGAAGCTGACACCCAGGGATCCT
Organism: Acipenser ruthenus; assembly: GCF_902713425.1. Classification (NCBI taxonomy): domain Eukaryota; kingdom Metazoa; phylum Chordata; class Actinopteri; order Acipenseriformes; family Acipenseridae; genus Acipenser; species Acipenser ruthenus. The sequence goes on along the minus strand of NC_081204.1, from coordinate 30,671,003 downwards.
TCAAGAAGCTGCTTGATGAGATTCTGGGATCAATAAGCTACTAACAACCAAAAGAGCAAGATGGGCTGAATGGCCTCCTCTCGTTTGTAATCTTTCTTATGTTCTTATGTTCTTATGTATACACTACCCTGCCAAGAAATCAGGTCATCAGCCTTGAAACAGGACAACTGGTAATGGGGCTTCTCTCACCTCTTGTACCCCACGCAGACCATTTACTAAATATCTTGGTATCCCTGAATAGATATTTGTTCTGCCTCAAAAATAAGCAACAGAATTTAATAAGCAACACATTTAATACGCAAGACCAGTGCAGTGGCTCCTCAAATGTTTTCCATTGTCTACTGATTGAGAATAGCTGGGTGTAACGGCCTGTGTTCTTTTAACCTCGGAAATGAGTTCCTGCAACGCTGGCTGCCAAGGCAGGGCTCACACTCATCACTGCAGAAGCTCATGTGTACAGGGAACATGCACAACCATGGTATTCTGCATTAGTCCTAAATCAGGGATGGAAAGAAGACTCCCATTGCATAGCAGTGGGAGTCCATTCCTGGTTTTACTCTGAGTTCAATGAGACACATCAGAGCTTGTCACCTATACACTGTGGCTAAGCAAGTTGGTGTTAATGGAATGGATGAAACTGCTATGCATTAGACGTCTTCTGTCCATCCCTGTAAATGGATCACGTTTGGAGTGCCACTGCACTTATGAGATGTCCTGCTCATTGAAAACTTTAGTGTTTGTGTGGAATTTGAAGTTTGAGTTTGAGTTTCTACAGCTATTTCAGCAGGCAACGTATCATGGCAGCATTGTGTCAGTTTGGACTATCAGCGTTCACATAAACAAGAGTGGATTTCTACTGCAATTACCAGTAAGACAGGTGAAATGGTCTCAACAGAGAGCTGGTTCAAAGAGAGGGAGATCTTCAGATGTTCCTCAGTGAGCTGGTCCTCATATTGATCCAGTTGGAATGGCAGAAGGATGGAGTTTTTGTACAGCTCTTCTGCCCTTGTTTTCCAGCAGCTGCTTAACAATATGTACTGGTGTCTGACTGAATACCCTCCCAGCCCGTATTGCACCATGTTTACACAAAGCACATTAGTCAGCAACAGACACAGTTCGACAGCAAGTATCGTGAAATATACAGTATTGCTTTGAAAAGAAAACAGCAGCGCATCTCTCACAACATGCATTTTTAAGTTGTGCATTTTTCTTTTCACTTTTGCTTTTTAAAATTGTAATCGTGATAAACTGAAGATAATAATAATAATAATAATAATAATAATAATAATAATAATAATAATAATAATAATAATAATAATAATAATAATAATAATAATAACTTTACGATGATGTATTTATCCAGTCTCCGTGGATTATAACAGAGTCAGTGGTGTGAAGAGACAGATACAAACGGATAACCATCACTGAAGAATATTGAAGAATCTGTGTCATTGACTGCAGGCGCGCAGCGAGCGCAGTGTCACAGTTACAGGCTATCCCCCCTCCAGCGCTGATGACGTTACCTCCTTCCTCTGGTTTTTGACTATAAAGGAATTCAGCACTGAACAAACAGCCCAGAGTAGAAAACAGAAAAATCCCAAATATGTCCCAATGAATATTGCAAACCATGCATTCAGAGCAGATGGGAACGTTTTCTCCGCGTATTTTTTAAGGTATGCATTCGCCCTTTGACAGTGAGTGAGACCTGCTGGAAATGAAACACGCTTTTAAAAAGAAAGTATAAATCCTCGAGCACCTGCCTGCGAGAAAACCAATTGAAGTCGCTGGATATCTGAACAATCAAAGACACGAGACTGGACGTTGCGATATGAGAATATGAATCACAGAAACTATTTCCATTTACAGGATTAGTGGATTTGAGAAAGACTTTTTTTGCGCAACGATTCTGTGGTCCAGCACACTGGACTGTAGTGTTATTCGGTTTTTACTGACACTTACAGTAGAACATCTTTTCTTCTGTGATTAAAAAAAACAACGATAAGCCATCACTAACGGAATAATTTAAAGCTAAAGAGACTGGTGGACAATATTAAACTTGGCACCAACATGTCTCCAATGGACATTACCGTATTTATATGCGCTGCTGTTTCTGTCTGCCTGGTCGGTAAGTGGAATTGATAATTACAATTACAATACCGTGCGATAACATTACACTGGGTTCAAGCAGATATGACTAATAAAATATGTACTTTATTAGAGAAAACATTTCAGTAATTATGAGTCTATAGGCTCCGGGTAACCATATACGTAAAATATATGGATTCATATGACGAACCTTTATTTTAAATAAATGAAATATATGTTAAACCTACTAATAATATGTCAAATCATTTGTATAGAGTTACTTATTTGCACGAGTTATTGCTAAGGACATTGTTAATCTCTGAGATGCTCTGGGACGCTGTATACATGATGTGGTCCATTTGATAAAACAAATATACATTTCTGTAAAGTTTGCAATGGTTATGGATTGCCAGCCCTGACTATCAAATGTGCTTAATAACATTTAACATGACACAAAAGCAAAGCGTCTTGAGCTACAACTTAAGATATGGTCTAGGATGAGATGTATTCATCATGTACAAAACGGACTTCACATATGTGTGTGATTGTGAATAATATATGTCGTGTTCTGAACTTGTATTTGTTTAGCCTAACGCAGAGTATAATTGCAGTGCTTTTGACTACCAGTAGGTGGAGTATTTTCCATGTATTTGGTTAGAAGTAATGTCGGCTACTGTAAAAACATGCATGATATACAAACAGAGCTGTATTGGTCCTTGTGACCCTGGCTGTTAGGGCCAGCTGTATCTGCAGCAAAACAGAGGTAACTTTTTATTGTATTTGAAACTGTCACGCCCTCAAAATCAGATCGCTTACATGTTCAAGCAACCCATGCGCTCAAGAGCAATCTGTGGTTAGACAGCAGAGCCTTTCCAAACCGTGTCAGCGCTGAAGTGCCTCACTTGTGTATATATGCGTTCCTCTTGACAGCCAGTGTGACCCAGCAAGATGGGAATTTTGCTTCAATTGCTCCGACACACAAGCTTTGTGCAATACCAACCTGGAACATGTGGAAACTGGAATAGAAATGTACAAACGTGCTTTATCAATACACGTGGCTAGATATTCCTTGTTAGTTTGGGAGTAAAGCACAGTTAAAGCACACTTCAGGAAGCAGGTTGAAGCAAAGACAGGAAAGCTCAGTGACTCACTGTAAGCTATGTTAAAGCAAAGCATTGTTGGCAAAAGCTGGTGAAGCAAGTAAAATACACAGTCATGCTATAAGCATGGGAAAAGTGTGGCAAACTGTCCGATCACTGTGAGAATATACCCTGGTAATCTTTAAAGTGATCTGACCTCAAATGGGTAACCTGCTATTGCATTGTATTGCTAAGGTCCATGGTTTTATTCCTGGAGTAGACCCTCGCTGGTCCAGCTAGCTCATACAGTGCATTCTCGAATTGAACGGGTCACCAGCAAGACGCACAGGTATCCAGACTTTATCAGTGTCAGGTCTGCTCTCCTGGGGCATGGCCGTTATCTGCCAGCTATACAGAGCTCCGATAACCCTTTGGGGTCACTTAAAGGGGCAACAGCAGTAACATACGATAGGCATAAAGTTAAGTAACTCTTAGAGGGCAGACAGCAATATATATATTAGGGTTCGTTACAGTTCTCAACAGTTCATAAAAAGATGCACAAGTGAATTTTCCTATTTCTACCCTGTGAACAGTGAACAGCGTCACTGTATATGAAAGTGCTCCCTTTCAAAGTAAACAGGAGTAACACCAACACCAAAGAAACCAAGGAAACACACCAACTACACTCCTCCGTTAAGTTTTCTTGCTTTGTCTAGTGCCTTTCCAAGTAGATTTCCTTCGATGTTCCCCTGTTGTTCTTAAGCGTGGGAATGACACTGTGAGGAAGTGGATAGCAGGTCCGGAGGCACCCTGGAATTGTTCTTGTTTGCAAGGGTCAAGGAAACCAAACACACTACCTGCGTGTAGAGAGTGCCTTCCAAACCAGCCTAGCACACAGTGTTTATCACAGCTCCCCGACAGCTTGCAACAATAGACATCATGATAATACTAATGGAACGGTTCCTAAGCCTCGACTGTTACCAGTAACTATTGTTAATGCACTACAACCCCCATTGTTCGAATCAGGTTTTACAATGTGAAACGCTGATGATTGCCAGCTGTGAGGAACTGGGCTTGTTCACCAACTGCACACATATTGCACAGCAATGTTTCTCTGGATAGGCACTTGCCCAATTTACAATAGCAACTTTGCTGAAAGAGATGTGTCACTAACAAGCACAGATCGACGTTTATTTAAAATAATGTTACATTTCTAATGAATAAAATCTAATTTGATATTCATTAAACTCTTCAAGGCAGTAGTTGGCTTTTTAAACTTTAGAACAGCTTTGTGAATATCAGAGTATTTTATTATTAAAAAGATTTGAATTTTTGTTAAAGATTTGTGAATAGGTACAGTATCATTGTTTCTATATATATATATATATATATATATATATATATATATATATATATATATATATATATATATATATATATGTGACAGTGTGTGGTCTGAGGACCTGCAGAGGACTACAGATTATGTGACAAATGAAAAAGGCTTTGTGTAATTAATGACAATAACATTCCTGGAACTGTAACCAGTGACTTCATTTTTTATCACAGTTCTGTTTTGGAATGTTTATACAGCCTTTGACACATAGCAGGGAAGAAATCCTGAAAACAGTAGCCTGGCAGATACTGTCAGATAATTGGATCGAAATATTCTCATTATCTCACAGTCATTCATTCGTGGGAATTCGTTTCTTGTTCGTAGTGTGTGTCTTTATGTTTAAATACGGGATTCAGATTGCTTGTGTATAAAATAAAAAAAATGGATTATAAAAGCTAATAAAAGATCATAAAAGCTCTACATCATAAGGCAGGGCAGCCAGAGAGTGTAGGCGTGCAGTGAAGGAATGCTGGCTGGCCTGAGTGTGGAGACGCTGGGGTTTAAACCCAGGTTCAATTCACTCAGTTGATTTGAATACAAAATGAGCCTTGTGGGACAAGCAGTGTAGCATACTGTAGTTCCTCATTTTAACTAATCTCGCTGGATCCATTTCATAAGAGGCTGATACTTGTGCAATGTGGTGTGTTTACAGTATCCAGCTATGAAGGTAACCCAGGTGCAGAGCTGTTGTTGTAAGCTATAACTCTCATCGTCCTCATATATTATAAAATGACTGTTGGAGGGCCTCCTGTTCACACCAGCTGTGTTATCCACACAGATGCAATGCATCATGTAAGAGTAGAATAGGATTGCATGTTGCTAATTTAAGACACATTGGGAGGAGGTGATGTTCCAAAGTCCAGTGCAAAGGCTGAATGATTTCCATAAAGTGGAGAATGAGCCAAAGGAAAAGAATGCAGTGAATGTTAATATCCTGAGGGGAAGACTGTATCCTGTGAGTCTGGAGCCGGGTCAGACAGTGCTCACACGTGTAATGCTGGCATGATCTGAGTTTGGAGCGTTACATCAAACCGAAAAATGTACACAGCAATCTATTTATATATATATATATATATATATATATATATATATATATATGCAGTAAGAATGGGCTGAGAACTGGATGCAAAGGAATCTGAGCTTTTAATGGCAGGGGATGGTGTACTGACTGCCCAGCAGCCACCTGCCTACATGGGGGTGGTTCATGGTTGTGTAGGGTTATGTTATAAAGTCACATGAACGTTCTTTCAGCTTTCGGCTAGTGTTGTTGTGTTTACCTTCCTTCTGACAGGGAGCTCTCAGTCCAGCCATTATGGGAGGGCTCTCTATGGAGTATAGCATGTCTACCGTACCTGTTGATTTTACTCTTATTGGAGCTTTTAAAACAGAAAGTACGATAACTGAGTGCGGTAAGAAAAGGCCAAACATGACCAGTTATCTTTATTGTTGAGGATTGTTTTGTCCCAAAGATAACGGCGCCATAATTCAAATTGAATCGTAGGGGGTGTCCTGCTGATATGACCGCTACATTTAAGTCTGGCTTTAGAAGCTGTGTGTTAGCTCTATGCAGCTTTACACTCATTGAGCCAGGGAATAAAAGAGGTTGTGAGAACACTTTATGAAGATGATGCATTGGCATAGATAATCAGTTTCTGAAAGAAGCTGGGCCAACTAAGGCGTCTGAGCAAATAGAAAATGTGCTACTTTGGTCTAAGAAATGCAAGAGTTATTGCTTCCTCGCCAGCGGAACACATTTGAAACAGGTTCTGAACTCGGGTGATCAGAAAGATGATAATAAATATACAGCTCAGCCGAAACACAAAAGCTCTTCTTCTTTTCCCAGCAAATCATTTTAGGCTCCTTTGTTTTGAACGGAGCCGGGTGTCGGTCAAGGCACGGTCATGAAGTGACAGAGGACAGCATGTATTTATAAATGTTGTTGTTGTTGCCTTGAGGATAGAAAGCCCTCTTCCTTTCTCCCTGCGATCCCTGCCTCGCACAGGCCACGGGCTATCGCATGCTCGTGAAGAATACTTCTGGAACGGGAAGCAGTCCGAGTCCTGTACCAACGGCAGATAAGGGAATTCCGCAGATTATAGCTGCTGCTCTCAGGGGTTGTGACAGGGGATTTCCTTGTGAAGCCAGGGGGGCGGCTATAGGGCACTGCTCTGGAACCATTCCTTAATATCTAATAGAATTAGTCACTCTGTGACTGTAAATCACTCCGAATTCACAGTATGTGCCCATTGTTACATCACCTGTGAGACATAGTTATAAAGGGCAGAGGCTTTTTGAAAGCCAGTGCAATGTAAAAAAAGCAGCTTTTACAGAGAGGAATCAAATCCTTTTGAAGCTGTAGTTTATCTGCTCCTTCTTGCAAATGTAGTTGTTTATTTCCAGTTGTATGCTGTTACACTTCACAACAGGCCCCCAGGGTTGCTGACTCGAACACGCAATGGTCCATTAACCAGCTCTATATGGTACGCAGAGGAGGATGAGGCTGCTATCTGACTGAGCACAAATCCAGAGCTTGTTTTATTTGGCTTGGTTATATATTAGACTCATTTGTTGGCTGCCACAGAAACAAATACATACATCACTGAGCCTTAAGGTTTACATCATGGAATGCCACATACCACACAAAACAGAACAAAATACTTTATAGTTACCAAATAGAATGTAAAGATGGTGCTGCCCTTACAAGTCCTTAAAAGCATAGCAAAGTGTAATCATGCGTGGCGAATGCATGGAAAAGCCAAGCTCAGCACTGTGAAGCCCAGGGCGATATGGTAAAGCATATAAAAAAATAAAAAATAAAACTTTTATGAGGGTCTTTCTGCTTTTCTAAATATTGAAATGGTTATATCAATCAAGAGAATCCTATGAAACTGTTCATCACCTTGTCAATTTTATTAATCAGTGATTTACTAAATTGAATATTTATCAGAAAGAAGCCTGTGTTTTTTGTCAACTCCAGCTGCATTCAATGACCCTTGGCTTGACACAATCCAGTCCTGCAAACCTGGACTGGACTGTAATGGAAGCACGAGCCCCTTGGATAGGTGTGTTATGAACAGGTAAAGTAATAAGATTCATGTCCTATGTAGTAGGGATTGATCCAAACCTTTCTTTGAATGATCCCGGGAGGGCTTGTATTTATGGTGTGGTTTGATACACTGCCACAGAAGAAGCTCTTTGAAGCTTGTTTAATGTAATGCTCTTTTCAGCCCACCCTTTCCATATTCTCTTCTTCGCTTCTTTAATTGCCGCTAATGGAAAGCAGGTTTGCTTCTTTTTGACACCACAACAAGCGTAACGTTGTGAGCCAGGGTTTTTTTTTTTTTTGCTTTCATTTCTCTCTCATGGAATGCGGTCTGTAAAGCATTGGGAGGTCAGAGAGGGGTAAGAGCTTGAGGAAGGAGAGAAGTTCTGTTCAAGTGGGCAACCTTGGGGGTTTTCTCTACATTCCAAGCGATTGTTGGTACTAACAGACCAAGGGAACCTTCTGGCCAAGGCTGCTGTTTATTTCTAATGTAAAGTACCATGTTCACTTGTTATGGTACTTTTAATGTTGTTCCTTGATACCAAATCCTCGTTCTACCCAAGACATCAAGGTCAGACATTGCAATCTAGCTATGACTGCTGGTATTTAAGGAAAGTTCATTTCCTATAGGAATGCATGTAGCAGCTCTTTTTTCCCCATGCCTGAAATCTGACTGTCATTTTAAAACATTAAAAAAGGAAGTTAATTGAGTGCCAGTTCGGTTCATTCTCGGAGTGCAGCTGCTGCAGCTACCAACAACAGTAATGTGGTTTCGAGAGGTGAGTCACATTTATTGCAAAATCCTTTTGTATTCTGCTGTGAGTAACAATGATAACTGCCTGTGTTGCAGCTTCCCAGAAGAATACAAATACTATGCCAATCAAAGTCTGTCAGAGATCTCGTAATTCCAAAACTTCTGAGAATGCAAACAATGTGGTGGAAAGTCACAGATTTAGACAGTTATTTATTTGTTCATCATAGATGGTGACTCGCTGGAAACCTCATTCCATCCAGTGTGGTTCTTCATTAGATATACCACTAGCCTTGTTCTAAAAATATTATCACAATATATATATATAATCTGAAGGCTCTCTCTGCAGTCCTGCCATTCCAATAGCGTGCTGTGTCAGAAGTCAAACTCGGTAATGGGTCACTGATAGAAAGCGGATGTAGTTTGAATTTTTCTTTCATAGTGTAATCTGGCAGCACGTGGGAGAATGGTTTGGTGTTTGAAGTGGTGGCAATTCCGTCCCAGGGCAGATATATTGAAACCAGGCACTTTCCCTCATGTTTTTATCTGTTGCAGCTGAACCAGCGATATATATATATATATATATATATATATATATATATATATATATATATATATATATATATATATACATATATACATATATATATAATGAAGCACAATACCAGCACCTTTTAAAAAACATATTGATTTTAATTGTCAGAACGAGAATGAGTATGAAAATATTCACTTACAGAACTATATATATAGTTAATGCATTATATATATATATATATATATATATATATATATATATATATATATATATATATATATATATAATGCATTAGAATAGTCAAATATATCCACTATCCAGCAATGTGTTAACAGTTAGACAGCAGCTAAATGGATCAGGTATCTATTTCAATGTAATTTATACGTTTCATATTTTCCGAACATCAAGGTGGTTCATCACATCTGTACCATTCAATATATTCTCCACAGGGATGCTATGAATCTCAAGCCTCATAAAGAAGTGTGTGAAGGGTGAAAGGGATTTTAATATGGTTGCATTTTATGCTACCTGGAACAGGAGGAACACAATAACAGTTTAGACAGAGGCAGTGTCACTGCAGCAAGTCATATTATATGCCATATGGAATATGTAAATGAGAATATTGCACTCCCAGACTGCTGTATACATATCACACCCCTAGAGACATAGCACTGCAAACTAGGAGTTCCCATCCATTGTGATTTTAAACACTGTAACAAAAGGCTGTATAAGTTATAATTACACACATGTCATTATAACATTTTAATGTGATGCGCATGTCATTATACCATGTTATCGTACCAAGGTTTTAAAGCATGTTTTGGAACATGTTTCTTTATGAGTGTAAAGGTGAATGCCTTCAGTTTAATAATATTTAAAAAAAAGATTATATTTGCATTTCACTGGCCACAAAAGAAATATTTTTTTAAACAGCCAAGTAAGCTAGAGTATGTGTCCGCTGTGTCATTTCATACATTGCATAATGAATATTGATGCTGTCACCTGCGCAGAGGAACCCTGCTGTGAGTGTATCCAGTAATGCTGCCCTTACACAAGGCTCACCCACTTACTGGAATGGCACTCTGAAACTGAGAGCTGATTTGATACCTGCCCTATAGTTCTGCAGGTCCTTCATAATCACCACCACGGCTCAGATATTGGAGACCCTGCCCAATCGCTTCGCTAGACTGATGGAGAGGGTGGAGCACCTTCTTTTGATTAAGAGTACATCTGTTTTCGATATGCACGACACATGGGCTTAATAAAACAGCTTACCCTGAAACATCTATCGCGCTCCATTATCTGAACCCCACATTTAATAAGCCAGCTGTAACTTAAATATGCTACAATAAAAAAAAAAAACAGTTCATATATTATATAGAAAGAAATCTCCACCAATACGATGTTGTTTTAATAAATCGACCTCAAGCTAAATTATTGTTTGTAAGGCAGTAATTAATATTTCTTAAAATAACATTAAAAGGTTAAAGGTTTCATATGGATCTCATGACCTAAAGTAATTTCAACAACAGTCATCGGTTGACTATAAATTAACATGTAACTGAACTTTAGAAAAATGGATAGTTAACGTATAATGGTACAAATAGCGGTCTGCACTTCTGTATGGGAAAGACTGTAAAAAGCTTTTAAAAGGTGATTTAATGACCGCTGATGTTTCGTGAGCCTTTACGTTGACATTTAAAACGTATGCAGTTTTTGTGTTTTGGCTTCGACCCTATCTGATGACTCAGTACCAAATGATCTGTGCGAGTGTTTGATCCATGGTTTATTCCAAGTTACCACGCGGATAAGCAAGTCTCTGCTTCAGACAGTCAGTCTTCATTTACAGCTCTGTCTTTTTCTTCCAGGGCTGGTCAACAGTGCCAGGATCTCTCCACCAAAGCTGATCCCTTCAGAGGAACAGCATGTGATTGAGGCTGGAGACACTCTGACAATAACTTGCAGGTAAAGGAAATGATCTAGCATGGAACATGTTATTGTCTTTCCAAAATACTTTGAAATCTCCACATTGCTTACACAAAACAAGGTTCTTTGCTAGAATTTTCATTTCATAATATTTTTTAATAGGCATCTATAATCTAACTTTTTATCTAGCTACCTAAGCCATCTGCATGATATCAGGGCATCTGAAATAAAAACTCTTTTTGCAGTCTCCAAAATGACCCAACTGTAATAATAATACCAGCACATGGCTCGCATCACCCATTGATAGGAACACATAAGCTTCTCTTATAAACCTCTTTGTTTGTTTCTGTAGTGATTGTGGTTAGATACTGGAACTGAAGTAGAGCCATGCATTTTGTGTGTTTAGTTGTTTGGATTAAAAACCACACAAGTCAATAAATATTTTGATAATATAATGACTCATGCATTCTAAGTCAAGGCGATCTGATTTTTTTTTTTTGTTTTTGTTTTAAATAATGTGAAAAATCTAAGCAATTGCAAACAAGTCTAACATATAAACATGTTTTCCCCCAATAAGGCCATTACCGCATTGCTGTAAAAAATATCTGGAACCTTTTTTAGTCAATAACCGTTCAGAGCTCCACTATGTGTGCTGGTATGTAAGATATTCTCTGGTCACTGGAGACTGGGAAATATAATTCCAGCCCCTTGTTCCCATGTGAAAGTCGTTTGCTTCAGCAGACATTATAAACATGCTCACAATTTTAGTGCACAGTCAGATTGAATAACCCCTGTACACATTCTGAGTTTACAGGACAAACCTTTAAAACTGGGAAATAATTTGCACACACATGTTATTTCTCACTTTCACTAGGATCAGAGTGTCGCAGGGTGGGGGTTAATGGTTACACTCTGGTGTACCCAAGTTACTGTTTAAAAAGTCAACGGAGAATGAGGACTTAAACAGAAGTACATAAAAAAAAAAAAACAAGGCAAACCCATTAGTTAAGATCTCTGCAACCCGTACCAAGTGTGCCCTTGTAAAGCATGCTGTGTTAATGTTGACTCGTCGTTCACAGGGGACTGGCTCCGCTCATGTGGACGTGGCCCCCGGTTCTAGACTCATACAGTGGGAGGCTGAGGATCGATGAGCACGACTGTCTGCCTGGGAGGGAGACCCACTGCAGTGCGCTGACCATCAGCAGCGCTCAGTACAGAGACACAGGCTATTACTCCTGCAACTACACACACGCCACAGACAGCATGGTCAGCAGAATCTATGTGTTTGTGAAAGGTAAGACCATCCGGAGATCAATTACAAAAGGGCACGCAGGTGATTCCACACAGCACAATACGACAGACAGTATGCTTGTATGGCGGCTTGGTGATTCACAGGAGCTATAGGGAAGCCCTAGCAGACACAGGCGGTAAGGACATCCTCGGCCAACGTGAACAGCGGTTCAAGGCTTTTGCACCCACTGACTGCAACTTTAATGGAGGAACAACCATTGTCTTCTGATCTTGTGTTGCTGTGCAAAGACAGTTTGGTCTGGGCACAGACATCATTAGCATGCATGCAGTTGATTTGAAATAACCCTTGAACCCTTGCGAGTGTCGTTTGTCAGGGCAAAAGGTTACAACTGACCGTATATAATCAGAAACAACACCCGAGTGTCAGAGCTCACTTAAATGGGTGAAGTGAGTGGTCGTTCCGATTGAAAGAGCACACTTAAGTGAGCACAAACACTCAAGGGTTGTGTCTGAGTACGCCACTGAACCACAAGTGGAAAAACAGCGTGGACCCGTTCAGTACAAAGATGTACTGTTACACAAACATGCTAGTTAAACTCAAGGGCTGCTCAAGGGGTTTCCTGGGGTTTGTTGGTGTAGGGATGTCCTTGGCAGAAAGGAAGAGATTAATATTTTGCTGGCCCTCTTCTTGACTTGGGAACGAGAGCATGATTATATCGGAAGCACTGCTCCTTGGCTATTATTTCCTGTAATTGCTTCTGTTTTTGCAGTTTCCCATGGGGTCTGACAAATTAGTGTCAGAGTCTCCCAAACTGTTGCCACAAACCAGCAGCACACAAGGGTGGCATGACCGAGGTGAACCACTTTGTCTTGTGTGAACTTACAGCACCTTAAGGAGAGCCCGATAGGTAGCTGAATTTGGAATATTTCCAATTGAATAATAATAATATATTGTTGCAAATACGTTTTTGTAGAAATGTATGGAAGAAGTGCGTCCAGTAGTACAAGTCTTTCACAAACTTTTCAACTAGAAGTCTTCCTCAATGTGAAGTCCAAACGTTTGTCAAATATTAAAATTTAAATAGAATTAAACAGTCCACTGCTGTTTGCTTAACCGAAAAGGACGCGGTACTGTAGGTCTACAAAATGTACAGCAATATTATTAGTTTTAGAACATGATTCATATATATATATATTGATGTTGTGATTTTAAAAAGACAGCGACTGGCCGCTAAGTAATATATCTAATGGGTTAATAGCCCTTTCCTTTATTTAGGTGGATCAGCAGTAGCCACAAATAAACAGCTGGTAATTTACATAAGAAACACTCAACTGCATATCTGCAGTGTCTTGTCTGTCTGACATCAACATGACCCCAGAGACTGTTCCATTCAAAATTGCCTAGCCTGTCGTTTATTCAACCATGAGACATCAACCTGATCAGTTAAACAGTGTCAAGGCCTGTAAACAGCAACACCCATTACTTTTCTTTCTACACAGCTGAAGAAGGGCTTATGTCCCAAACGTCTTGAAATAAATGATATTTCATTCATTTAAACCTTTTGTGTTCCTCCAAAAAAACAACATTTTTCATTTTTGTACATTGCAGTTATACCTCCTTTCAAACATTTAGGGTGGAGTAGCAGTAACATTTGTGTCAGTGCAATTATTTAATGTTATGCAATTATTTAATGTTATCCTCTCCCAAGCTAAAACTAACATGAATCTGTTATCCAGGAACATAGCACACATATAAACTTGTTCACTCATTTGCTTTATTTTTCCCTTAGGACTGAACACAAATCTGCAACTTTAAAAACCGAAACTACAGGATAGCAATTTTCTTACAGAATGAAAGTGCGTAATGATGCGGTCTTCCAAAAGCTTGTGCCCTTAATCAGACATCAGCGTAGGCGTCAGAGAGTCCATACAGTGGGTACAGGACCTTTGTAAGACATTGTTTAAACTCTGCAGACCTTTAAAAAAAGAAAGCTCACATGACTTCTTTAGCAACAGTCACTATGTGCCTTACTGAATGACGCATACACGCAAAAAACTGCAACACTTTCCATTGAGTGTGTATTTACATAGTAGTTACTTAGTAAATACATATGTACCTGTTATTATGCATAGTTACAATGTACTTAATGTGTACATCTTTTTGTTCAAGACATCAAGAAGGCTTGGTGGTCCAGTGGTTAAAGAAAGGGGCTTGTTACCAGGAGCTTCACGGTTCAAAGCCCCGCTCAGCCACTGACTCACTGTGTGTGACCCTGAGCAAGTCACTTAACCTCCTTGTGGTCCGTCCTTCGGATGAAACGTAAAACAAACGAGGTCTCTGATACAGTTGAGGTTTCTGATACAATTGTGTACTTACATATATCATGCAAAAAGATTTACCCATTAGGTGGATTGTAACTATGCAGAATAACATTGTAATCACGTGTAAGTACACATAAGTAAATACACAGTAAGGAGAGATACATAATGTAAAGCGCTACCTAAAAGACTGTATCTGACCATTGTAGAAACTGTGGCACGGTAACTCGTGTTCAACCTCAAACTTACCAGAGGGCTGATAGGTAATGGGATTTAAATTAAAGGGCTTACTAGCTGAACAAAAAAAAGGTGATATTGTGCTATTACTTTCCCAACAGATGATGAAAATCCATTTGTGGAGGCTCACATCCAATTCCCTGAATCCCTGTTCATAGAGACTGGCAGCACAGAGCTGGTAGTGCCTTGTAGAGTCACATCCCCAGACCTCAAAGTCACCTTGACAACGGTAAGAGGCCTGCAGCATTGTTAATCATAGATACCGTGAAATGGATCATTTCTTTTTTTAAATGTGTGAGTTTTGAGACCTGAAAGGTCTCTTCTTCAGGTAGAAGTGGAAATGTAAAGAAACAGGTGTTATTGGTAACGTTTGCACATCAGAAGAATTGTGAGAATCGTTTGGAACAAAACTATGGTGGCTCACTGAAGACAAATGTTATATGTGGAGATTACAAGATCAATTTCAAAACATTGTCGAGTTTCTGAGATCACTTATCTTGTGATGTCTTCAATGAGCCACCTCACTATACAATTCCGGTAGTACACAAAAACATTCCATCCCTTTAGAAGCTAAATATCTTTAGACTTTAAACTCCCATAGTCCCACTACAGTATTTAAACCCATTCATTTAACACTTCTACAGTGCCAAAAACGACATTTTATTAAATCTAGGGTTTCTTTGCAATTATTTTGGCAAGTTCAAGGGAGACAAACCTCAGTGTTCCTGGTTTGTATCGTGGGTGAGTCGCTCTCTCAGCACGGAAATGCTACCTTGGTTTGCGTAACGCGGCTCCTGGTACAGTGGGGAGACAACCAGTCTGCTTCCTGTGTGGACAGGAAGCTGGGAGGAGATGCTCGGAGTTTAAATAGAACTCGCGTTCTAAAATTAACAAGTGTGTTTTATACATTATGTTCAGGAAACAAAGGAAAATTACTGGTGCAGTAGCTGCTACTTAGTAGCAGTTTTTTGTCTTTGAGTATTGCAGGAAAAGGGGTGGAAATTTAGCACAATAATTAACAACATTAAACCAAATCAAGGGCAGTAATCAGGAATTTGTGTGCTGCAGCTTCCGCTTGCAGGGTAATTTTCTTCATTCCCCCCCAGAGTGACCAAACTGCCATTTAGTGATAGCTGGCCTTTTATATGCTGTGTAAGCTCTTTCACGGCTTCTTGAATATATTTCTTTTTTTTTTTTCTCATGTTGATTGCAGTGCTAAATAAAATGTGTGTTTTGCAGATTGGCAATGACCTTACAGTTATTAGGCAGTCCAAGGCAGGGCTCTTTCCTTCCTTCCAAGATAGAGTGTTGTTTTAAGAATGAGATACAAGTGAACTTACAGTAACTGCATGCAGCCGTCCAGAGTGAATTAGTAGCCATGACTTTTATTAGAAAATGTTGACTGGGCTGAACTGGGATGAGCTGAAATTTTCTTTTTTTTAAAATTTTATTTCAGTTTCTTCCTACGAAATTTGAAAGCCTAGAAGCTCAATGGGACCCCAAGATTGGTTTTACCATGTCATCATATGTTCATAACATGCTGAAATGTGTAACCAGTGTGAAAGGAAAAGAGACACACTCACTTTATATGCCAGTGAAACTAGGTAGGTAACATTTTTGACTGCTCTATGTATACAATGAATTCAGAGATTGTACCACAGCGACAGTGTTACTAAACTCACAGTCTGTCATAGTTTTTTTTTGTATTGTTACATTAACAGGATATTTTACTATCACAGTCTTTCAGACAAACCAACTTGAAAGCCTTGCCGGCGAACAGGAAAACTAAACTGCAATTTTCTTGTCCCAGCTCCAGACTTCCGTAACTTAAAGATGGAGACAGCGCGAGTGAAGCTTCTGGCTGGAGACACGCTTTCACTCAAGTGCTCTGGACAGACCGCTTACAATGGAAGAATAGCGATCGAATGGGACTACCCCCGGAAAAGGGTGAGAAGCAAACAGCATGGACACCCATGTCCTCAGAACCCGTCTCTATTACAGCACACCACTGTCTGGGGAAATGTATAATGAGCAACTGAAAGGACAATACTGTAATCCAGATTAGCATGTATATATAGAATACACTAATACAATACAATACAATTTATATAGCGCCTTTCATCACAAGGATCCCGAAGAGCATCACACACACACACACACGCGCGCGCACACACACGCACACATACACACACACACACATACCCGCACACCCACACACACACACACACACACAGACACGTGCACACACACACACACACACACACACACAGACACGCGCGTACACACACACAAAGAAAAATTCAGCCATTAAATTAAAAAGTGTAATACAACATTTAATAAAATGGAAATAAAAAAAGACAAAAAATATGTTTTTAATTGTAAAATTTGCAAAATTTGTATAACAAATAAAAGTTTAAAACGAAAATTTAATAAAGTTGAAAAACAAAAAAAAACAAAGAAAAAAAAAAAAAAACTTGATCCGGCTGTGACTTGTCCTGCTATAGGCTGATCAATTCAACCCTTAAATCAACACCACTGATAGCAGATGTTTAAAATGTAAAGTCAGATCGGATATTTATTTCTATAATTGAATGTTTTCTTTCTTCAGTTAAACGGTTCAGTCACACTGAAAAAGGACATGGACAGGTCAACCCCAGTCTACACAATCTACAGCAAGCTGGTCCTGCACAATATCACCATGGCAGACAGAGGCACTTACACATGCATAGGAATCAACAAATACAAAATGTATGCCTACACCAAGGTCAATGTCTACGGTAAGCTTGTACTGTTGGAGAAATGCACCACACAGCAAAACAAGTCTTTCTTTGCCTCCTGTCTGCAATAAAGTGTAGTGTGTATGTGCCGGGTCAGCAAGAAGCTAGAAGTCTTTATCTATACATAACACCCATACTGCTCCAATAACCTTAAATGAAAGAGAGTCCTTTTATCAAAATACACTAGGCTTGCTCCCCTGCTTTCATTTACACACTTTCCAAAGTCTACCTTTTAGCTTCAGTGAACTAAGACAGAAGGAGTTTGTTGTGCATCGTGTCTCTTCTGATTCCTAAGAGCCAGACTCCAGGCAATAACTCAGTCTCAGGACTGTGCTGTAGTTTATTAAACACTCGAGTGTCGCTTACTTAGGTTTATATCAGCAGACCCCATCACAGTGACTTAATTACTGCCTTGTGGCTGACCCACACAAATCTGTCATTGTTATCTGTAACCCAAGTGCATCGCTGACGGGTCACCTCATTGTTTGTGGTTTCAGAACACCCTTTCATTAACGCTACTCATAAAACCGGACCTGTTATTGAAGTCCATGAGGGGCGGAAGAAGCTGAGAATCGTGGCAAAGGTCAATGCATTACCAGCCCCAGAGGTTGCATGGTAAGAACGATCTTTAAATGTAAAGATTTTCAGAGCTTTCAAATATTGGGTCTATAGTTGCGATCTTGAGTAGTATTTAGTTATAAGAACTGGGAAGCACATATATAAGGCCAATGTCACAAGTATAATGAAATATATGTTTCTTTCAGTTGTGTTTTCTGTCACAAATTAACAGATGTTTTTTTCCCCTTTGTTTCAGGTACAAAGATGGTTTCCTAATTAAGGAAAACCACACCTGCTACAAACAAAATGGCTCTATTCTCAGCATCAATGACATTAAAGAAAAGGATGCTGGGAGATTCACCATTGCTCTGAGCAATAAGAAGCATGGTTTATATAAGAATCTCACATTCACACTG